>NC_052500.1:56305505-56503228 GCF_016617805.1 Bactrocera tryoni | reverse complement strand
CCGTCAGTCAAATACAGGAATTAGTGCAAGAAAATCGGCAGTGAAGGGCCAGAGATATTACTGGCATCGTTGGAATATCGGAAAGATCAGTGAAAATCATTTAGAAAGATCATTTATACCTAAGAAAAGCGAAAACACGATTGATTCCAAAATCACTAAATTTTTCCGAAAAAGGGGTACCTAGGATCTCATGAGACGTATTATTACTGACGATGAGTTTTAAATCTATGCTTACGGCCCTGAAACAGACGGTCGATCGACCGAATGTCGTAGAAAATGTGAGCTGGAGTTGAAAAAACCATAACAAAGAAGGTCAAAAATCAATGTTATGTTGACAGTTTTCTTCGATGATGGAGGTGAGGTGCGCTCCGAATTATTCGGACCGGGCAAATTCTCAACAAGAAATACAATTTGAATGCGTATTGGGTTCAAGGAGGATTACTTTGGAGGGGACGACTTGATCTTTAAGAATAAAATAAGAATTGTAAAAATATGAAAAATCTTACTATATTTTGCCTACATACTCGTAATATGTATGTGATAATCTAATAACGTTATATAATAAGCTTCATAACATTTACAAAGTATGTAAAGCACATCAAATTTTAAAAAAATTATAGTCAGATTTAAAGAAAGATTGCTTAAAAGTTCAAAGTTGATTGTGGTAAGTAAAAACTTGCACGCAATACGTAGATATATTTGCAAACGAAGATGTATTCAAAATTCCGCACGTTTCAGAAATGAGTGGTCCAACTACATCATATTACTTAGACCATTATAAGTAAACCGTTCGGAAGGCGGTATGTGTAGTAGAAAAAAGGTCAACTGCGTTAACAAGGAATGCACGTACGAAACGCATAAAAAATTTCATGCGAGTCTTTGAAGAGTGTATCTCTTCTAAATATCTGTATTTGTATTACAAATGTATGCGTACTTACACACATATGTAAGAATAATTGTGTCTCTGTAAGGGCGTACATGAGTAAAGTGTGTATGCGCCAATAAATTGGTGTCTTAAGTGAGTTTACCAATAAATTTGCCACTCGCGCCTTACGTTACAGTTTTCTCTTTTATTGAGCATTGCAAAAGAGCAGAAATTTTTCAGAAAAAGAAAACCTAAATTGGGTTTTTTTGTACGTACTTGTAAAAAAGGCAAACGCAATATTCATCTTAAGTAAATACAACAATTTGAAAAAAATGGAAAAAGGATTATGTAAGTACATTTAAGCGCATAAATATCTGTAATTTAGATTTTTGGTAGAATGTTGTGAACCCTCAATATGCAAGTAGTAATTCATTTTGTTTGTGAAAATAAATATGTATATTTATAAAAATGCCTTCAAATACAACACAATGGTCGCATACTTGTATTTTATTTCAGCAGTTATTTTATCGGAATGAATCCACACCAACCATAGCATTTTACGCCATCTTGCACATATTACCCATGAACATTGCCGGAAGGTGTATGGCTGCTAAAGTTGCCATCAGACTCAGAGAATCTGGTTTTCTAAAAGAACACATATCTGAACACTCGGACTCCTCACTTACTTGAACTCAAAACGAATCACTTGGATCATGGAGTCGCCAGCGAGCTGGCGTGAGTGGCTGTGCAGATGTGTATTGACTACCAAGCGTTTTTACATATAGTCGATGTGCGATCTTTGATCAGCCATCCAACCTAACCTAATCTAACCTAGTACAATAGTAACCCAACTTTGACTTCTATTCTTGAAAAGTTATCAATCTACACCAAAATAAGTCCTCAATGTTAAAGTCAAAACTTCAAAAGCTGTTGTAAAAGTATTCTGCAAAAGATTTCCCGATCTTTATAAAAATAATAGTAAGCTATTATATATTTATTTTTCATAAGCGTTTTTTCCCATTAAGTTTTTTATTCCATTTGTATCAATAGGAATAAACATTAATGCTTGTTGTTCAATATTCACACTAGATATCTGAATTCAATCGCTTGCATGCAAGTGGCATGAGACTTAATGGTAGAACTATTTAAATATGTAGGAAGGTTAGGAGAAAAGCAAGAACAAATTAACAAACAGCTAAACAGGAAAAAATATAACTATAGACATTTTTTGCCTTTACGCCTGTAATCTACAAGATCAGGAATAGAGACTGAAATTGCTTTGAAAGAGTAGAAAATAAAATATTTAAACATATCCTTGTGGAAACCTTAAATAAAGCACAAATTTGTCTGCTACCTAAGAAACCCAAATTTCCATATTTCAGTTTCATTCGGAAAGTCATTTAATTAATGTGAAAGATAAATTTCTCAAATGAAGAAAACAAGTTTTAACATATGTCATTTTTAATTGTATAAAATTTGCATTAAATCTAGTGCATACAAAACACTAAATGCTGCTAGGATTTAAAAAAAGTACATGATTATTTTCTGCCTTGAATTACTCGTTGATTGCATGTATCAAACAATCTTCCAGTGAAATTGCCACTCACAAATAAAAATTACCACTTGAGTTGAACTACCAATACATATGCAATCTAACTGACAGTTTTTGAACAGCTGCCATTCAAACCAGTCCGAAATGTTTACGATTGCGTGCATAATTTCAAGCAATTGTAGCATACCTTAGGGAGCTTAGGCGCAGACATTTCAATAAATTTTAAATTGAACGTAGTTTTCAATTGAGAAAAACCTCGTAAAGTGGAATGAAAGGCTTCCTTTCCAAAATTTTGACAACTGTAGATAAATATAGCATTGTGAAAAAATATTTAAATTTTAGTACAATCTTCAGCGACTTTAAAAAGTTAATTGTTGAACTTCTCTTATGAAGTGCCAATATTTGAGAATATATAATGCTCTAGGCTAGTGGGTGATATATCTACCAAAAATTAACATAAACTTATAGAGAGCCACTGTCAACATATGGCATTTAGCTTTTCGTATTCCGCATTGATTTCTGGTAGCTGAGTGAGGATGAGGTGCTTAAGGGGCATATACGCTCCAATAGAATGTACAAAAAGTAATAGGAAGAATTATACTCTAACAAGCTTCTACGAACTCAGAATTCTATTCAATTCTGAAGCTGGCAGAGTAAAATCTTTAAATCAACTCGATTTAATGATCTAATGTCACTCTCAAATCGAACTTTATTGATACTTACCTAAAACAGCCCAATTACTTTTGGTCAGTTTATTGCAAAAACAAAACCAGTTAACAAAAGTCTCGCAAAAATATATCATTACACAAAAATAATAATTTGCTGCTTTAGCCATTTTAGCCATAAAAAAAGTTCATGAACTGCACTTAAACAACTAATAACCTAACCGCAGAGATGCATAGAAGCATCTGCCAAGTTTTTTTGCAATTTAACTGTCAAACACCTCAACATTCTATTGCACTGCATCGAAAATTATTTATTAGGCGCTGTTAAGCCATGAGTGAAATTTATATGTGTTTATGTGAGTGTATTGTGTCGTAAATACGTCCAAAAAGGCATTTAATGCAGGAAATAATGACATTATAAATCGTAAGACGGCAGTCAACATACGCATTCGTACATAAATGGAATCAAAAAGCTGAAAGATGTCAGTCAAAAGATTTACTTCCTTTGGAAAGCTCGCTTTTATGTCTAGACTTTGCGCATGTAAGTATATGTATTTGTTTATTACGAGTGTATGTCACCAACACGGTAGCGTTGGTACATAGGACAGCCCTTACTTTTTTTTGGAGTGCACTTCTACAAAATACTATTAATTGAAAAGTTATTGCAGTCATATTTTTAGTTGTTTTATTGTCTCAGACATATATTTAGATTTAATTTTTTTCTAGTGCATTTCAATGCTCTCTCAAACTGACAATAAAACTCACATGTTCATTTTTAAGTAAAGTCTCAATCTCTCACTCAGTAACTCATTCAGTTATTTACACTCACATAAGCACTGAGTTGAAGAGTACAGTTTATTAACTCGTTCACTTAGCAAACTAGTTCCCTGAGAAAAATATTTATTTTGAGCTGAATTCGAGTTTCGTAGAACACAGTTTCCTTTATTTGCGGCGAAATTCGTTAGTATAGTTCAAGACCAATAACCGCCATGTTGCTTCCTTTGGTGACGTACTCACAAACGGTTTTTTTTTCGATTTCACCAAACTGCAATTCTCAACATTGATATGAGTTTTGAATAATGGTGAATATAGAACGATCCATGTGTTGTCAACTTCGATAATCACTCTTCTAAACTGAATGCTGAATGTTCTACCATTGTCGTCTGGTGAGCGACGAAGATAGAGTGGATATCTATCATTTCTAGTTTGTGTTTCGGAAAGTAAAGCACGTGGATAGTGTTCGTGCATTTATTGTCAGACATACAAACCAATGTGAGATTATGGTGTCCGCAAAGGCCATGAACCATATTGGTTTTAATCACTTCGTATAATACTGGATCTTTCTCTGGATCACGAATTTCCGCAGAAATCATTTCATCAATTTGATCTGGTGTAACCGCCATGCACCATCCAAAGAAGAATGTGTGCGTGCGGCAAACTTCTCTTTTGTCACTCAACAAAGTACACCTAGCGTCTAACAGCACCACATAAACGTTGATTGACCGTGATTCATAATTCCGCACGTGTGTCATCGCATCCTGGGAATACTCGATCATGTGCCTTGGGCTGCCAATGTATGTTGACGCCAAAAAGAGCGCCGAGCGATATTAACGCGACCTCTTCGTGGCGTCGTAACAAATTTCATTTGTAAGTGATCACTTTGTGTGAAACACACATAACGATTTCACTGAATAAATTTCAATAATATTTTTTTTTTGAATAGCCGGAATAAAGAAAGCAAACGACAAATTTGAACGATTCAAATAATTGAAAAACAAAGCAAAAAAAATTAAAAAAAAAAATTTTGTATGAAAAAAAGTTACTTTTTGAAATTGTACAATTTTCCGACTTTTCTTTTCGAAAAGCATACAGTTTTTTTAATTTCTAAACCTTCCCCGATCCACAGCGAACAACCTCTGAAAATTTCATTAAGATTATTTCTGCCGTTCTCTAGCATTGGTGTTACTTACAAACAAACATTCATTTGTTTGTATGGGAAAAGGACTGTGTTAAAGGGTTTTGCGACCATTATTCAAATTTTTCTTGCCGTAAAAACCATTTTTGAACCTCAACGAACCTTTAGAAAAAATAATTGGCCAAATTGATCCAGGCGTTGTTGAGTTATGTGCTTAGTAACACATTTTGCGATTCATTTTTATAATAAATTCACCAGATAGCTTACAATCAATTTTCTTAACTATGGGTTAAGATATTAAGGAATCATATTGTACCGTCTCGGAAGTCTATTCGGTATTACCATAAAATAATTTAACTATGAATGATGCTGCCCATACTCCATAAATTAAATTCCTAGGCCTGTTTTACATCTGCCAGGACTAGGTCTCTTTTAAATTTAAACTAAATACTGACGCCAAGCTCATGGATTATTTTACAATTTCAATTGCATACACTAAGGAAGTTACGCTTAATTAGCTTAAAAACCCACTATGAACTAAAGCTTTCTTCGCACCAGGCCTGTGTGGCTTCAAATATGCAAATAAAGTTGTCTCCCTCAAATATCACGGCAGGTTGTTAAGCCTTACAAATTTCATTCCATCAGTTGTTTTTCCTTAAGTCATGCAAGTTTTTTATTTCACCACGCAAAAACTTCCTTCAGCTCAAGCGCTCTCTCTTCGTGTTACAGATTTCAATGCAAATTGGTGTCAGATAAATAACGAGCTCACTGTCAGTGTCAATGCTTACAGCACCCCAACAAAATACGCGGTGGGACTTGTGGAAGTTGCTCGTGGCTAAAACTTATGAAAATCTTAGTTTCCTTAGATACCTGAAGTTTGAAATGACGCCATCATTAATTCATTGATTAAAAAAAAGCTGTAATAAATGAGACATTTATGTCACATCTGCCAGGATTAGGTCTCTTTCAAGTTTAAACTAAATACTGACGCCAAGTTCATGGATTGTTTTACAATTTCAATTGCACACACTAAGAAAGTTACGCTTAATTAGCTTAAAAACCCACTCTGAACTAAAGCTTTCTTCGCACCAGGCCTATGTGGCTTCAAATATGCAAATAGAGTTTCCTCCCTCAAATACCTCGGCCGGTTGTTAACCTTTACAAATTTCATTCCATCAGTTGTTTTTCCTTAAGTCATACAAGTTTTTTATTTCGCCACGCAAAAAGTTCCTTCAGCTCAAACGCTTTCTCTTCTTGCTACAAATCTCAATGGAAATTGGTGTCAGATAAATAACTAGCTTACTGTCAGTGTCAATGTTTACAGCACTCCAACAAAATACGTGGTGGGACTTGTGGAAGTTGCTCGTGGCTAAAACTTATGAAAATCTTATTTTCCTTAGATACCTGAAATTTGAAATGATGTCATCATTAATTCATTGATTAAAAAAAGCTGTAATAAATCATAAACTTTTGTACGTAATTGTTGTAGATATTTGAAATTATATTGACAATTTCAAAGTTACTTTGCTTGTATATGAAATAATTACTTTTACCTGAGTTAAGTATAATTACCTAAAAGTTCAGAATTTGTAAGAGAATTTAAACATTAAAAAAAATATGTATATATTTTATTTGATTTGTTAACTATTTTCATTTATTAATTTTATTATTCCGATTCATAATTAAATGTGAACTATTACTTGTGTATAATGTTAATTAAATGTCGCAATATTAATAGGTTTTACTTCATATGCATAATATAATTAAAATTTATTAATTCACAGAAACTAACCGGAAGAAAATGAAATGTGTGGAACCGCAACGGCTGCAATTTTAATGACAAAAATTTTATATACAAAAAGCGAAAACCAACATATTTAATTAACAGTAGAGGACAGACCTCAGCGCAGGAACATGCGCATTTATGTTAATGTTCATATGTATGTACGTCGGATCACAAAGGTAGATATCAATTTTGTTTAGAAAATATATTCGAAACTTCGATAGTGAAATTCATTTGATTAGAATATACCTAGCGTGCGTGGGAAATCAGCTCGCTACCATTAATAGGTACAACGATTGAATGAACTGTAATCGCTTCAAATGAAGAAGCGTGCTCCATTTGTAGGGTTGTAATTGACTGTGACCGTTGCGTATGAGCAACATTGCTGATGAAATTGGCTAGGTGTAACTCTATATTTACAAAATATATAAGTTACATAAAACTATATGGTTTGAAAACATTATTGCGAAGCTGATTAGTTCATTCACTTATCTTGAGCACCTTTTTCCGACAGCCCCAACGGTCACCGGGAAAAAATAGTAAGACTTTTTTATTTCAATTTCGGGCGAAAACCCATTCGTCGCAATTTTTTTTTCTAGGTTGGCTTGACTGTCACCGTCATCTGTACAGTTCCTGATGGATTACTTCCAGGATGGCCATCAACGTCAACTGCTGATCAACACGTCAATAAATAAATAAAGGAATTGGTGATTGAGAATCGACGATTAAAAGTTAGGTATGTATCTTACAAGTATCGTTGGATTTTCGGAAGGATTAGTGAAAATTATTTTTAAGGACCATATGTGCTTAAGAAGAGTGAAAGTCTGTGAAACAATGCTTTCCAAGTACCAGAATGTCATGAAATGAATTATTACTGACGATAAGTTATGGATCCATTATTATGATCTGGGAACAGACGATCAATCGGCCGAATATCGTGGCAAAAGTGGTCCGAAACCGAAGAAACGACGTCAAAATAGGTCAGAAATCAAGGTTATGTTGACAGTTTCTTCGATTATCGATATGTGGTGCACTCCGAATTCTTCCCGACACTCTAAACTACTAGAAAGGCGTACTATTTGCGTCATTTGCTGGAAGTTATTCGTAAAAAGAGGCCGCAATTACGGGCCGACAACTTTTGGTTATTGCACCATGCATACTGCACTGATTTTTCGTGAGTTTTTCGCCAAATTTTCAACCAATATCGTGCAACCAGCCTATTCGCCTTATTTAAGTCCATTTTTTTTTTATTCAAGCTAAATTTACAATCTGTCTTAATGTTAATAGACAATAAGTAAATGTGCTGTTAAGGTACAAACAAATTATGAGTGTTGCTTCATTAAGTGACCCTCTGTTTAGTGACAGTATAATAAAAATAAAAATCCAAACTACATACATACTAATTTACATAATTATTTGCTATTTTCTTTATGTTAAGATAACATAATCATACACTAGTTTGTGCTAAAGTTATGTATTTACATTACGTGCATGCGTGCTAGTTTACAAGTTTAATGTGTCTTTTCTTTTTAACCTTGTTGTAGTGGGTGCCTGTGGTAATGCCACTGCTAAAGGATTAGGATGGATCTCTAACCTGATTTTGTATCTTTCTCTAAACTTTTTTATTTCATCTTTCACTTTGCATATTTTTAAATCTCTGTGAATAGTATGATTTGAAACATACCATGGAGCTTTTGTAATTGACCTGAGAGTTTTTGATTGAACGCGCTGTATTATTTCAATATTTGAATTGCTTGCCGTGCCCCATATTTGTATCGCATAAGTCCAAATAGGTTTGATGATGGTTTTATAAATTAGCAGTTTATTTTCAAGAGAAAGAACAGATTTTTTACCTAGAAGCCAATAAAGACTTCTCAATTTTATATTAATTTGTTCTTTTTTCGCTTTTACATGATATTTCCAGGTAAGCCTTCTATCTATGTGTAACCCCAGGTATTTCACATGATCACTAACAGGTATGGCTGTATTAAAAATTTTGATTGAAGGACAATCACCTTTTCTTAGGGCAAAAGTAACATGGTAAAAGTAACTTTAATGTTCCACATCTTGAGCCAGTCTTCTAGTTGGAATAAGTAATTTTGTAGTATGTCAGAAGATTCTGAAGGCACTTTATTTGAAGTAAGGACTGCAGTGTTATCAGCGAATATTGCTATCGTAACATCGTTGTTTTTTGGGATATCCGCTGTGAATATCGAATAAAGAATTGGCCCTAAAACACCCCCCTGTGGTACGCCTGATTTTATTATATACATACTTGAGTACTCATTTCCAACTCTAACATAAAATTGTCTATCTTTTAAATAAGATTTAATAAGAAAGAAAAAGTGAGCAGGTACATTTTTCTTTAATTTGTAAAGCAGTCCGGGGTGCCAGACTTTACCGAATGCTTGTTGCACATCACGGAATACACCTGAACAATATTCTTTTTGCTCTAAAGCTGACCTTATTTTACTAAACACTCAATGGCATTGTTCAGGAATTCCGTGGTGTCTACGAAACCCGTACTGTTGGTCCGGAATTATATTTAAATTTTCCAATACCGGTATCAGTCTTCGTAAGAGAATTCTTTCGATTACCTTTGAGAAAGCGACCAGTAGACTTACGGGGCGTACGAACTAACTAAGTTTTCGGGTTTTTTTGGTTTAGCAATCATAATTATTTCTGCACATTTCCAGGCTGTAGGAAAGTGCTGAAGCCTTAGTATGGCATTGAATATAATTGTAAGAGCTCGCATGGACTTCTCAGTTAGGTGCTTTAATACTGCGTGGTCTATCTGATCGTAGCCTGGGCTTTTTTTGTTGCTACATTTTGCCAGTTCCTCTTTCACTTCTGAATATGCCTTATTGGAAAATGCATTTGGCATGGAGTATCCATTTGACTTTTGACTATTCAGCAAACACTAACGACCACCCTTGGAAACCGTTTTGAGTCAAGTGAAGAGATTAAACGAGAATCTCTATGTGCATTGTTGAAATGTCATCACCAAGATCACGTGTATAAATTTCACTCCTCAAATACTCGGTTAGCACGCAAGATAATAGTCGCTTTTGTCGGTTACGTTCTCACTGGCATTATTTTTGAGGAAATGGCAGCTCTTTAATCTCTTGAGGTTACCTTTTGTCCTAAATGCAACAAGTTTGATTGTTTACATACCCATTGAGCCAGAAATGGACCTCATCCCTAAACAAAATTTGGCTTAAAAACGTCTGATCTTCTTGGAAATTTTCAAGGGCTCTTAGAATGAAGCGATTTTGTTTGGGAAGGTCGACTGGCTACTCTGCTTGCACAAGCTGTAATTTGTACGCTTTGAATTTATGACCTCGACTGCGAACGACGCCGAATCGACTCTCCACCGTCTCCACGGTTTGCGAGTACACTCTCAGCTACGGCTGCTATGTTTTCTTCACTGCATGCTAGACGCGGTCTATTCGGTCGAATATTATCCAACAATGAATTTTGGGTCACAAGTTTTGTGATCGTGTTTCGAAGTAGGCTCAGTAGGCCGTTTATGTTGACCATAAGTTGATCGATTGTTGTAAACCACAGTCTTTACAGAACGTGAATTTGCCTAATAAAGTTGAATGATTTCTAAACTTGTTCAGACGTGAGTCTTTCCGTGATGAAATGCCACTCAATACTGAGCAAAAATAAAAGTACAGTTTGACATGACTTACGCGTGATCTGTAAAAAGCAATGTTGCTGCAAAAAGTACATCTATTTATAAGGCCATGTTATACCATCTCGGGCGTAAAATTGTATGCCTCTGGCGTATTTGGTTATTGATTTATCGCAATTTTGATAGGTCTGAACATTACTCTTATATGCGTAGTGGTCGGGGTTATTTTCCAATTTCATCCATTTTTCCGTGGATGTTCCGTACGTCTACTACGTTTTATAAAGATATCTTAATTTTTACTCAAGTTACAGCTTGCGCAGACAGACAAACACTCGAAATTTAACTCGTCCCGTCATCCCAATAATTTACCCAATATCTGTTTCGATTAGTTTTATGTGACACGTACAACCGTTAGGTGAACAAAACTATTATACTCTATAGACACATGTTGTGAGAGTATTCAAATAAATTTTATTCATGTTCTCTTTTGTTACTTATTCTTTTGCTCGCTATGACTGCGTTATATTCATATTTATAAATTAACAACGTTGTATATAAGGGCACTGACACGCTCATATTCTCATCCGTGCAACACTTAATACTGGAATAAATTGTGTGGCATAAAATTTCAAGGGCAATTACACTAAGTACTTGAATCGCACTTGTTGCGCGTTGATACTTCATGGAGAGTGAAAACCATAGTACAAGAATGTGTATATTCTAAGCTAAATATACATATGTATGTTTGTAACAATAATTGTTTATTTTTTATGTCTAACTAAACTCGAATGTATGGCAAAATGATTTACTCCATAAAATATTAGTGAAAAGAAAGTTCAAGGCTTTTTGATTCGCATACAATATACAGTTTAACTTTGATCTTCTTTTGTTGCCATGTCTGGCATTTTTGTGGACCATTTGTAATATTTTCTGGTCGTCTGTGTTGTCTGTACTCGACGCAAATATCTTGCTCTGCACACAAATATAGACATAAGTCAGTCTATAATTGGCTTTTGTTTGGGAATGACTTGACCGTGCTTGCAAAAAAGACTTGACGAGAGTCCATTTTATTCTGAATGAAAGGCTGCGTTTACTTGTATTTGCGCTTTACCGGTGTTTATATTTAGTTGCGACAATCTTCAGCAACATTTTTCATTCCGAAGTCCGTTTTTGCCTTTGTTTCGTGCTTTTACACATGTTTCTTGTTTTGTAATTTGATGAAAATTTAGTTTTTTTTATTTGGATAACTATTGTGTAAGTATGTATTTTTTATAGCTTAAGAACATTGTATACAAAGCAATAATTTCAAAAAGTTGAAAGTCGGCTCTACACTGTGTATAATATAAAATAATAAATTAATTAATTATGCACTTGTAGAAAAGTCCAGAGGTGCACGAGAAACCACTTTACGGCTCATGTCATAATTTCTTTGTATAAAAACAATTCACCAATAGGTGAGGTGTAAAGCGTGTAGTCTCTCAAAAATTGGCTTGAGACATACTCTTGACTACAAGTAGCTTTACATACACATACATACATATATCGATGATGTCCACTAATTTTACTAATTGCCTTCCTCTAACATTCTCTTTATTTTTATTCATTGATCCGATGTTGGTCATGCGCCTGCAACAACTACCTAAACTACGCTCCTACCAACGCGGTCTGACCTCTTATTACGTATGATGTCTATGCGTAATTTGGGCCGATACTCTTTTGGTGACGATGCATTTGACGCAATTATTTGATTTTTATGGCCTGTTTGGTTTCAATTTATTTTTCCTTATTGGCCTTAACTGCCGTAGAGATGAAAAGTCTTCAAGAGTTGCTCGAGGATATACGGGATGACTTATCCACTAATCTATTACCAGAGAAAGGTGAGTTTGAAATATATCAAAAAAGGAGCAAAAAACATTTGTAAGCTTTAAACTATACCGTCTTAATATTATGCAATCACATGTATTCAAGAGAATGTTTTAAGAAAATTTGTTAATTTTTTATGGTTATTGGTTAAAATGTGATTTTTGTTCAAATCATCGGTCACAATGATGTCTTTGGAATGTTGGATTCTGAGCAATTTTTGGTCGTTAGTAAATTTGTGCGAAACAAACCGTGCACACACCTTTCGTACGCCCAACTGTTCGGTCAAAATGCAATAAATCGATGTTTGGAGATGTTCAATTCCATTTCCATGAATTTCAATGATGATTTTGCTTGATTTTTAGATTTTTGATGAATTCACGCACAGTTTCGATGAAATTTCCGGTGATCACGGATTTTGATTACCCCACATGTTGATCGTCATTTTGGTGTTCTCACGACCACTGTGAAAATGTTGAAACCACTCGTGCACTCTGCTACGGGATAGGCAATCATCGCCATAAACTTTTTTCATCAATTGAAACGTTTCGGTAAAAGTTTTACCAATTTGAAAACAAAATTTAATGCTGGCTCATTTTTCAAAGCTCATTTTCGCACCGATAACACAAACACACTGGTACTTCCAATCAATGAAATGTCTTGAAATTCTCACTGGACAATCGATAAAAATAGCAGATTCTAACGCACTAGTCGGCATACAGATGGCGCCACCAGGGGGCGCAAGATTCAAAAAGGAATGTTGGAATGTTGAATACTTCAAAAAGCTTATTCAACACATAAAAATATAAATATTTGTGCTATTAATCACCTTTTAAGTTTTTGGAAAGGGAAATTCTTAAAAGTATTACGCTTTAGTAATGAACATTTGTGTATTTATAAGTTTTCGAATATTTATCTAAATTGGGGTATGTACATAATGTTAAGAGCACGATTTTTCAAAGTTACTTGGCTTTCTCACGAATTTTAGGTATAGCGCCTCAGGTCTGTAAGCTCTGGCTGAAAACTCAAATTCTTAGTAGGTCGGCTTCAGCGCTAGCGTAGAAAAAAGTTTGTCAAAAAAGTGGAAAGAGGAGAGTAAAACGGTAGCAGAATGATACCAAATGAGTAGTTGAAAAGTAAATCCGTTTTCCATATCCAGAAAGAGGATTTGAAATATAAATCGCTCATCCGCAAAAGTCGATAACAATATTATATTTATATTACCAGTTGGAAAGTCTTCTCCATATAAGATATATATTGTTGAGCCTAGCTCATTTCCCCTGAGATACAGCAGCACTTATTGGTCGTTCATTTGATATGCAACTACCTACTTTAATAATAAATTTCCTATATTTTAAATAAGATTCCAATGTTTTATAAAATTCGAAAGGACATAATGTTTCAATTCGATATAAAAGGCTTTCATGTCAAACTTCATCGAATACCCCAGCTCTGTTAGGACATATTGCTGAACAATGCTATCTGTAGTCAAATGTCATTATGATTTTGTTAATTCTATTTACATTCTCTACAGTGCCATCTTTTGCACAAAACCCGAATTGTTGCGAACAAATAACTTTAATGTGCAATTTCTTCATCGAAATAATGTTAGCACTATTGGTTGTAATTATAATAAGCTTCATTTATAATAAAACGAAAAAGATAGGGTTAAAGCATATGCCATTATTATCATACTATGTGGTTAAAAAAATGCTTTACAAGGCGTTTACGCAACTTCACATAAACTTATATCATAAGTATTTCTCAATGTTAATCTATTGAAATTTTACCCAGCGTGTTCTGTGCACTAACCAATACATTACAATATCAGTAAATTAGCAAATGCATTCAACAGAATTTTCTAACTTTCGAAACTTTTAAATGCTACTTAAGTTCTTACAATTACTATATTAATCAAATATATAATTCACTTTACTCTTCTTCTCTCAAATATGGCATTGCACTCAACCGTTCAGTAGCTGCAAAATGTCGTTGAAGAAGTCAGGATGTTTTATGGATAAATTAGTTACTAATACATAGGGAACCAATGTTTCCGTAAGTTCTTCATTGTTTCTTAGTTGCTACTGATTTTTGTGGACGAAAATGTATTCGATTTTTTTTTGCAACTTCACTCGCCCTACTCGCTTCTTACCAAGTGTTCATATGTTATGCAGCTTATGAAACTAGAGGAGTACACAGTTTTTTATGATTAATATTAGGAAAATGCAATGAACAATAATTTACTAACAAACTATGTTCAAAGCATTCGGATATTCAATGAGTTTCCTTCGCCTCCATATACCTTCTCTGCTATATATGCATGTATGTATGTATGTATGTATATGTTCTAATTTCCGGTTGACTTTATCTATCGGTCAATATATAAGAAATCTTCATGAAATTCAAAATAATCTCTTTGAGTAATAGTGTATTGTGTTTTCTCTGATTGTAAATACTGAATGCAATACTTTCATATCACTTTACCTGGCGAGAATTTAAAATTTGAGTTTTGAAGCTGAAAATTTTATGCTACATTTACATATATATATATATATATTATATGATGTAGTGAATCGTAATTAATAAAAAAACTTAATTTAGTTTTTTTTTTATGGCATTTTAGGTGACGATATAAAGTTTTGAAACATCTCAATATTTTTCATCACCTTTTATCTTTTTATACTGCGAAAGTATAAAATGTTCGGTTAACACCAAACTTAACACTTCCTTGCTTTTTAAACATAACCTTGCTTATCTTCATCTGTAAATAAGAGTTTCTTAAATGTTTCTGCTTACTACTGTGATCTTATTTGGAATTTATCTTCCAACTGGCCACTTTATTACTGTTTTTCTGCTTAGCTTACTCCGTGAAGAAATTTATATGTCACTCTCATTTCTATTCACCTATAAAATTTCATTCAATTTCACAGTTTTTAAATAAACGATTACTACAATTTCCCCTTTCAATTGCTCATTTCTCTCGCTTTCCTCTTGCACATACTTTATCTCCATCCACTATAGTTTACCTTTTCGTAACCAACCCTCAAGTGACGTTGAAACCATAAACATCAATAAAACAGCAGTTATTGTCTATTGTCATGATTTTTATACCCTGAACAGGGTATATTAAGTTTGTCACGAAGTTTCTAACACCCAGAACGAATCGTCGGAGACCCTATAAAGTGTATATATAAATGATCAGTATGTCGAGCTGAGTCGATTTCGCCATGTCCGTCTGTCTGTCCGTCTGTCTGTCTGTATATATACGAAGTAGTCCTTCAGTTTTGAAGATATCGTTTAGAACGTCATTTTCTCTTCAAGAAGCTGCTCATTTGTCGGAACGGCCGATATCGGACCACTATAGCATATAGCTGACATACAAACTGAACGATCGGAATCAAATGCTTGTATGGAAAACTTTCACATTTGACCAGATATATTTACGAAATTTGGTAGAGATTATTTTCTAAGACAACAGAGTAATCTCCGAAGAAATTGTTCAGATCGGTTAACTATAGCATATAGCTGCCATACAAACTGAACGATCGGAATCAAGTTCTTGTATGGACAACTTTCACATTTGACAAGATATATTCACGAAATTTGGTATATATTATTTTCTAAAGCAACAATGTAATCTCCGAAGAAATTGATCAGATCGGTTGACTATAGCATATAGCTTCCATACAAACTGAACGATGGGTATCAAGTTCTTGTATGGACGACTTTCACATTTGACAATATATATTCACGAAATATGGTATATATTAATTCCTAAAGCAACAATGTAATCTCCGATGAAATTGATCAGATCGGTTAACTATAGCATATAGCTTCCATACAAACTGAAGACATAGTTACTAACAGGCATCCACCTGTGAAGGGTATTTAGCTTCGGTGCAACCGAAGTTAACGTTTTTTCTTGTTTTCCTTCTAATCAGTTTAATTTGTTTGGTATTATCCCTCTTGTTAGCAGCAGTCAACTTTTCCTTGTTTGGTATACTACTCGTATTGTGATCAAATTGAAATTGGTGAATTTTGTTCATTTCATCTCTTTCAAAGTAATCCCACCCCGCTGAAATACACTTCTGCCAGCGAATTTTCTAGTCATCTATGCACTTGGAAAAATCCTCAGTCGTGATGGCCATCAGAGCCTTCTCCCATTCATCTTTTATATCCTCTATTGAGTCAAAACGGTGTCCTTATAGTGGTCATGTGAATTTCCTGAGTAGCCAGAAGTTGCACGAAGATAAATCGGGCGAATTCGGTGGTTGCGGGGCAATATTAGTTGAAAATGTGGCGAAATGATCACGATTAACCAATGCAGTATGAGATGGTGCATTATCGCACTTCTTTGTTCAATAAATTCAGATACGAGTATAGTAAAAATCGAAGAATTCACTTTTAGAGCCTCACAAAACGACGCGTATCTCACATAGTTATGAATATTTTGACGTAAAATATAGCAAAGATGTCACTAACAGTACTGCCAACTTACAGGAAAAAAAAATTTACGGTTTCGAAAAACACGCGAAGTATAAATTAAAAATATATAGTACAGCTTTTTGTTTAATGATCACTTAACCATTATCAATTTCGATTTTTCCTTTACATTTCTTATCTCTGCGATTTCTATTTACTTCTTCCTTTTGTTCCACTGTTTGATGTTTATCCCTGTTTGTTTAGAGTAACAATCATTGTCAATTGCTGCCTTTATATTCTAAAATGCTCATGTCGTGACCATTTAAATCGGCTTCTAGTTTGGTTTGCCAAAAATTCGTAAGACAATGAAAGCCAATAAGTACGGGCGAATGCCCTTTTATCTGATCATTGTCGTTACATCTTTTTAACTAGGCTGTATTAATTTCATTTAAGTGATTAGCTAGGTCATGGAATTCGGAATTGTCATAATAAAGCATGAAAGGCGAAATGAATCGATGTTCCCCACTTTTTTTTAAAGAAAAAACACAGAATCTTCAAATTTAATGGGGAATGTTTATTGCCATTCGAAAGAACATTCTTTGGCCTTTAGTTTTGGAAGATTATCTCTTTCAAATGATGGTGGCTAAGTCTCAGATGTTACAGCCGATGAGTAAAATTTTCGATATATACATCCATATCTTCAAGCATTTCGACTGGTAACTGGCGAATGGAATGACACGCGTAATGTTTTCCTCCAAGGCCTGAGTCTAAGCGGGATTGTCAGGATGAGCTTTAGACTTTATATGTATATCCCCAGAGGAAAATCACAATCGATGTGATATCACACGATCTTGTTGGCCAATCGACGGGACCAAAACGTGAAATTATCTGTTCACCGAAGTGTTCTTTCAAAAAATTCATTGATTATGGCGATGTGTGGGATGTGGCGCCGACTTGTTGAAACCAAATATTGCTGAGACCATGAGCTTCAATTTCAAGTATCATCATCATCATCATTTATGAAGAAATATGTACCGTTGATAGTAGCAGTACCAAAACAGCCAATGCTAATAATAGAAATAAAACGATAAGGTAAAATACCAAAATTAATGTACACACAATTAGTACCAAAATTGTTTCTTGGTCTTAATAAATTCCCTCTGAAGGGAACAATTTAAATTCCGCGAAGGTGCTGTATATTTCTATACCACTTTTATAGCTTCTTCAACCTTACAGGATGGACACCGATATGACAGAACAGTCGCAACCAGTGAGAGGCTCTAGCGTTACTGACGGCAAAGAGCTCATTGAACATTTTGCTATCTATTGTAGACAAAAGAATTTTGCGACAGCGAAAAAGCTAATCATGTCCCAGCCCTAGCCAAGCTTCCGCGACGTCCAGCTATCTAGTAGTAGTACCGATGCGTTCCAATTCAACTGATTGTGAGGCTAGGAAACCTTTCAATGCAAACTCGCTAGCTTTGTTATCGAAGCAGATTTCACTCCATAGAAGTAAATCTGCCACTACCCTAATGACAGCAACTGAACTTGATGGATAATTGCGAAGAATATACCAATCCATCAAACTTCCGCCCAAATTTTTTCCAATCCATAAAGAAGCACACTGTCGTTTCCTCCAGCGGCTCCCTTCCATATATGTAGGCAGTGTAAAGCCAGAGTTTATATTTGGTGACTGCATTATCCAAAAGTTCCGATATGAAGTCAAAGGGTTCTAAGATTATCGAATGTTCAAACACATGTTTATTTCGAATCCCAGATCCACTGAGTCTAAAAGCAATTTTTTCCGTACACCTTCCGAATATACATCCATATCTTTGGACGCCTTATGGTATTAAGTCTGGTATGCGTATTTTTTAAGAACAACTATCATCATAATTAACAGTTTCACAAACCGAAGCGGGTCTTCGCTGGCTCGAGAATTACGTCACACTTTCCCTGTGTTTGTTGATTCCTCTGATTACGTATCAAAATTTTGGTCTTGTATTCTGAATAAGTGCAGCAGTAGAATTGGTCTCATAAACTCAGTAATCGGTAAACTCAAAATGCATCATTTTGTTTTTCGTTGCCCATAGATTGTTTAAAAATCTATTATCATAGTACTGCCGACGATTCTGTTTAAAGGAAAATGTGAGAAAGTTAATAGTCATTTCAGTTCTTAGGACACCTTAACACATGCAAGCCACATGCACTCTCTGCTTTACTGCTCAGTTGTTGCTTGATGTTGCACAACTTTTAACTGCAAAAGGAGCTGTTACTATTTTGGTAAAAAATCAGAAGTGTGTTTGGATGCTTTAGTGTATGCCATGCCTTGCTTGTATTCCTTAATGTATATGCAAATCAATTTTATTGCCTGCCTCAACTGCCAAAACAACCTCAGCAGGGAATGAAAATAGAGCAACGGGAATACTAAGAGCAAGATTCTTTACTGAAAAGAAAGATTGAATCCTTGCATATGCTTCACTTGAGTGTATATGGTAAATTTTGTGTTGTCATGCATACAGATCCCAACACTCTTTACCATATGTAAATATTTCTATATACGCCGACTTTTACGACTGATGCGATGAAATGTTTGCAACAACTGCAAGTGACAGAAAGTTAAATGTGGCTACTGAAGCATGAAAAATTCGCTAAACTGGCAGCTTTCTCTGTTTGTATTATAATATCTATTATTATTTACATATTTAGCAATTATATCTTAAATATCAAGAACAATATTTTATATGAAAATTGTTTTCTAAATCTCTTTATAACAACTAATTTTTTTTTTTTGAAATCATAACACTTTAGAAGTGGAAATTATATATTTACACCATATGTACGTACTCACTAGCTCATATCCTCAAACATTCAATACTCAATACTAGCGTATGTTGTGTCTCATAAACTGACAACGTCAATTACAGTACGTGTTTGCATACCCACTTGTTGCGCGTTAATACTTCATGGATAACTTATGTATATATGGTCATTTTAACTTGTATATGAAGGACTCATTTACTTCATAAATATATATCTTAACAGAAACTTTAAGGCTTTTTGATATACATACAAGTATAAAATAGTTTAACCTTGACCTTGTTTTGTTGCCATTTCTGGCACTTTTGTAGTCCATTTGTGATGCGGTTTGGTCGTCTGTGCTGTCCATACTCGCAATGTTATGACTCGACGTAAATATCCTGCTTTGCACACACATGTAGCCATAAGTCAGTCTGCCATTGGTTTTTGTTTAGGAATGACTTGAAGTTGCTTGTAGAAAAGACTTGTCGAGTGTCCAGCTTATCCAGAATAAAAGCCTACGTTTACTTGTATTTATAAAATACTATGTTTATATGTATTTACTTGCGACATTTTGAGGCTAAATTTGTCATTCCGAAGCCCGTTTTCGCTTTTATTTTGTACATCTACACATGCTTTTTTCTTCATGATTTAATGCAAGTTTAAGAAATTTTATAAAATATTTGAATAAGGTGCATTTGTTTTATACAAAACATTATTACCGACAACAACCGACTTTAAATTTTTTTGAAACTTTTTGTTTAATAATTAATTTACAATGATTTAAGCTATGCATACTATTCTAATAGGTAAGAGGAGATGATCTTGAACTCAGTAAATCTAAACCCGTATATTCATAGTAACTCAAAACTTGTTTACTTTGGTTTAAGACATACTCATAAAGTAAAGATTCACTTAGATCGTACACCACAGTCTCGCACACAAGTTAGATTTACATGAATACATGTACTGTTGATGTCCACTAATTTTCACCAATTTCTTTTCTCTTCAATCGCTCTATTCTTATTCATTCATCCAACATCCGTTTGATGCCCATCTGGGTGTAACAACTGACCTATGATACCCACTCTACACTGCTGCCAACAAGATCTTGACTCCTGTTACGTATGAAGTCTTTGCGTAGTTTATGCCGATATTTTTAAGGTGACGATGTTATTTGCTGCCATTGCTATTGGTTTTTATGTGAACAGGATTCAATTTATCGCTGCTTTTTTGCCATATCTCTCTTAGAGATGAAAAATCATGGAGTGTTTCTCGAGGATGTTCGGGATGACGCATCTAAGAATCTATTACCTGAGAAAGGTGAGTATGAAATAAGAAAAGAGCAAAAGCCATTTGGAACATTTAAACTAGAGAACTTTAATATTATCATATGTATGTAGGATTGGGACGAGGTGGCGTCACTATTCGATATCTCTTAATAATAAACAGTACGAAATCCCTCTACACTTTAGTAATTAGGATCGCCTTCGGGGCTGAAAAACATTACATATAAAGTCGCCACCGCGCCAGCATCATTTATTCAAAGATATGTGTACCTACAGTTGATATAAGTTGTACTTAATAATTTTCATAAAGTGAATTTGTAATAAAGATACACATAAAGTTGATAAAAGTTATATTTAATTGCAATACAATAAATTTAATAAAGTTTTTTAAAAGAAGAAACCCACATGTTTTCAAAAGAATGCCTCAAGAAAACTTTTTGAGCAAATAGCTCATATTTACTTGGTACTCAGTAATCTCCTATTGAAATAAATTTTGTTGATGATACATATCGTCACCTAAAATGCAAAATAACGTATCATCAAAAAATTCGAAATTGAGTATCTTATTGATTACGATTCACTACTTCAAATTACATACATAATATTACATACATATGTCCAACATTTTCAGGTTCTGCGCTCAAATATGTACCAGTTTTAACCAATATTGTAATTTTTTTTCGCTCTTGTTCCATTTTATTTCGTGTTTCATTCACGCCACTGTAAATTTTCGAAAATGTTGTTACGTTATTTTGCATTTTAGGTGACGATATACACATACATCCTACATCAACTCACGAGGAGTAAAGTCAAGTTAGATTACTTTCATATTATTTTAAATACATATATGTATTAAGGTGGGTCAAAAAAAAGTTTTTATTTTTGTTTTCTTAGTTACCATGAAAATCTCATCCGACATGACTAAAAACAAGTTCTGGTAAGACCTGAGCTCTTAATATTAATATTAAGAGGTGCCTCATCGACATTTTCGATTTCCCATATAAATAACAAATGAAATTTTGTTTTTTTTTGTTTTGAGTTTTAATGTACACAAACAAATAATTGGTAAGTGAGGATCAACACTTATTCTTATAGGAAATTTAACGATCTACAAAAAAGGTCTGGAACATTCTTTGGCCGAGTCAACTCATTCAAAGTTATTCGTAGTTAAAGTCCAACAAAAATTATAAAAAATGATTTCCACAATTTTTCATCTTATATTACAAATTTATGGCTAAGAAACATAACAAATCATATTTTTTCTATTTATCTCATTTTTATTTAATTAATTCATAAAAGAAATTCATGCAATCTTGTCATGCTGAACTTAATTGTTAATTTTCATTACTATTTTTGTATTTTACCGCTTAAGTCATGGTAATTATCGATCTTAGCGACACCTATATGGCAATATAAGTAAATATTATTCAAGGTTACGTCAACCTCTCCAATTTTGTTTATAGCAGGAACAGCCAAAAACGCTACCCCCTTCCTTTGCCTTCAAGCCTTGTATAAAAAAGAAATAAACACTGATCCAAAAAAAATTAGAATTGAAATTGAGCCAGGAAATTCAGACCAATTCTTATCAGTAGATCTGAGTGACTTTATTTCGAAAAAGTCAATGACTATATTTCAAACATTCGATTTACCTACTGACTTCATTGACAAAAATGTGAAATCTTGGTCACAGGCTGAAAGCTATCAAGAGAATCAGGAATTTTTTAAGCGTCTCAGCGTGGTCAATGATGTAGCAGAAAGAGGTGATGCTTTAATAGAGGAGTACAACAAATGTCTTACTAAAAATGAAGAACAATTGCAATATTTATTTCAAGTTGTTAAAAATCACCGACAAAAATTTCCCGATTGTAACAAAAAAGACTTTAGTTTAATTTTGAAATAAACAATATGTGAGAGATATGAAATAAAAAGTTGTGTTGCAATCGAAAATTTACTGAAAAATGGCTCTTATTAATTTACATTTCCCGAGAGTCAGGAGCAAATAGGACACATTATTTTTCTAGGCAGCGATTAAGGTTTCTAAGTCATCACTCACACATAGTAGAGTTCAAAGATTTTGTTTAAATTAAGTACTTAAAAACTTGATTTTATTAAACGATTATCGATATTTTCTGAAAATTCTATGGTTACATCGCTAAAAACTCGATAAGTTTTACGAAAAATATGATTTGTTATGCGGTTAATTCAAAATGAGGTGTAAACGTTGTATTTTATTTGTAAGTAGTATGTCTGTGTTCTAGCTTCTAACAATATTGTGCAACAGATTATCTTTAGTCCAAAAGCCCATTACAGGGCCGCTGTCTTTACACGAGTGAGGAGATAGAATCGATAGTGTTTCTATCTCCTCACTCGTGTAAAGTTTATATCGTAGAAGACTATGCCGACTGTTTGGAGGAATCGAAAAGCATTGACAAAAGTGCGTTTTAACGGGCGGGGATTACTTGGAATAAAATGAAATTTGGAAGAATAAATAAATAATTCACATTTTACAAATAAATTCAGCTTACTTTTCGATTACAGTAGTATATACCGTCACGCAATTGCAAAATAACGGATCATCCAAAAATCGAATTTATGTTTGTTTTATTGGTTATAATTCAATACATCATATTGCATATAGTATAAATTTTTAGCTTTCTGCTCACATAACTAATACATATACTTGTATAACCATTTTATAACCACAACTAAAATTTTGTTTCAATATGAGTCGTTTCTATTATATCGTTTTTTCTTCGCCTGCAAATTTATGGAAAGTGATGTTACGTTATTTTTCATTTGAGGTGACAATATGGTATTTTATGCAACTTTTATGCCCATAGTAATAAACTGGTATTTATCGAATCCTCAAAGTCGGTATGATACGTGGAATTAGTAATTCTTTCCTCGGTTGAAAGAGATCTCACAATAAAACTCATTTTTAAAACACGTTCGTTCATAACTGCATAGTATTTTCATATAAAAAAATATACGCAAAATAGTTTCTTCTTCTTCTTAATTGGCGTAGACACCGCTTACGCGATTATAGCCGAGTTAACAACAGCGCGCCAGTCGTTTCTTCTTTTCGCTACGTGGCGCCAATTGGATATTCCAAGCGAAGCCAGGTCCTTCTCCACTTGGTCCTTCCAACGGAGTGGAGGTCCTCCTCTTCCTCTGCTTCCCCCGGCGGGTACTGCGTCGAATACTTTCTGAGCTGGAGTGTTTTCATCCATCCGGACAACATGACCTAGCCAGCGTAGCCGCTGTCTTTAAATTCGCTGAACTATGTCAATGTCGTCATATATCTCGTACAACTCATCGTTCCATCGGATGCGATATTCGCCGTGGCCAATGCGCAAAGGACCATAAATCTTTCGCAGAATTTTTCTCTCGAAAACTCGTAACGTCGACTCATCGGTTGCTGTCATCGCCCAAGCCTCTGCACCATATAGCAGGACGGGAATTATGAGCCACTTATAGAGTTTAGCTTTTGTTCGTCGAGAGAGGACTTTACTTTTCAATTGCCTACTCAGTCCGAAGTAGCACCTGTTGGCAAGAGCAAACCTGCGTTGGATTTCCAGGCTGACATTATTAGTGGTGTTAATGCTGGTTCCTAAATAGACGAAATTATCTACAACTTCAAAGTTATGACTGTCAACAGTGACGTGATCGCTCACTACCAGACCCATTTTCTGTGCTTCCTTGTTCAGCCTAGAGAAAGCAGAACTAACGGCGCGGGTGTTGAGGCCGATGATATCAATATCGTCGGCATACGCCAGCAGCTGTACACTCTTATAGAAGATGGTACCTTCTCTGTTTAGTTCTGCAGCTCGAACTATTTTCTCCAGGAGCAGGTTGAAGAAGTCGCACGATAGGGAGTCGCCTTGTCTGAAACCTCGTTTGGTATCAAATTGGCAAAATAGTTTCACTTGAAATAAAAAGGCAATAAGTTATTCTGCAAAAGCTGATATGTCTACTTATAGTACATAGCTAGTTGAGTGAATTTCTTAATTGAGTAATATGAAATATGTGCTTGTAAAAAGAGATTGTATGGATGCAAATTTCAATTATAATTTAGTTTAATGCCATATACTCTATTGATAATACATATTATTCTTTCAAATTATAAAAACTAACTGCAAACTACACATGTCAAATATTAAAATACACACGTTTTTAAGAAGACTGTTATTTTGACAGCAGCACGACTACACGACTGCGACAGTTGTCGCTCTCGCTAACTTCAACATATTCCTATATTTGCCAACGGCAGTAGGACGACAGTAGAGTTGACATTAGAATAGAAAATAGAAAAAGGAGGTAGAGTGGTGATGCCACTAATATGTAAAATGTAAAATTATTCACAGCTCTAACAAACTTGACGTTATTTTACAAATAAAAGCATAAAATAGCTCCATTATATCATTTGTAATAACAATTGATAATTTAAAACAAGAATATTTACCTATTTACTTATTTTTTTTGCATAAAAAAATTTCATTTTGAACAAAATATTAAAATTTCATTGAAGTGAAAGGTATTAGTATGGCCACAACAAAGTTGTGTACATGCAAAATGGACAGCTGTGTTGTCTTGTGTACATGCCGGCCATTGTTATGTTGCTGCCTTCTTACGAATGTTCATGTAGTAAGATGCACAACGCCATTTTCAGTTCACTGTCGTGTTGCTGCAATCTGTCGCTAAGCCATTGTGTTCCGCACTTCATAGCTTTAAAGACATGTTTATTTTGAAATTATCCATAGTAATTACAACGGGCTATCGCACTTAGTTATCAGCTCTTGTACGAGTATAACAAAGTTTACTGACACTCAACCGATTGAAATGCCAAAAAAATAGATACGCCAAATGAAGAAACCACAAGAACTAATAAATTTGGAAAAAATCAAGAAAACAAACAGAAGATTTCCAGTGTTTGTTGACATTTACACCCCGTCTGATAAGAGACTGAGTACATAAATAATAAATTTTGCACAAACATTCCCACAGGCTTATGTAGATATAAATCAAATACTACTGCAGAGCCACAACAATATATGTAAATAAATAACTGTAAACAATATCAAGCAACTCACTTGAAGGAGTATGCACATATTGATAAATAAATACTTTTGCGGTTTAGTATATTGACAAATAAACTTCGGTTATCTATTGATTGCGCTCGTATCAACGGTTGTTGACGGGAAGCCCGAGCAGGGCTTTTTAGTGTTATTGCTAACTTCCCTTTTGACGTTGACAACAACCACCACGATTAAGCTTACCGAGTTTCATCAGCCGCAAATTTATCGCTAGAAAAAGTTGGGATCTCATGACGGAAAATAGCTTTAAGAGAGAGTGGTAGAGATTTAATTAAACTAATGTAATTTAAAACGAATGTGTAAAGATGGGCTAAGCGGTTTTTAGAACATATTAAGATGTTGTGAAGAAAACGGGAAGCCCGAGCAGGGCTTTTTAGTGTTATTGCTAACTTCCCTTTTGACGTTGACAACAACCACCACGATTAAGCTTACCGAGTTTCATCAGCCGCAAATTTATCGCTAGAAAAAGTTGGGATCTCATGACGGAAAATAGCTTTAAGAGAGAGTGGTAGAGATTTAATTAAACTAATGTAATTTAAAACGAATGTGTAAAGATGGGCTAAGCGGTTTTTAGAACATATTAAGATGTTGTGAAGAAAATATTTTGCACCAAAATTGGTATTCAGGAGTAACTTAGTTTGCAAAGAGCGCAACTGTGTTTAACGAAGGTTGGAATTGAGTCCATTGATCAATTTCTTCACTGAGAGTATCGAGTATCTACATCTTATGTATGATTATTTCACCAAACAAGCTTCAACGCACCCTTCGTATTATAAAACGTCGCTTTCAATGTCGTCGTATATCTCACACAGCTCATCGTTCTATCGAATGCGATATTCGCCGTGGCCAACACATAAAGGACCATAAATCTAAATGCACCTTTCTCTCGAAAATTTCTTAACGTCGACTCATCAAATGTTGTCATCGTCCATGCCTCTGCACCATATAGCAGGACGAGAATATTGCGTGACTTATATAGTTTGATTTTGATATGAAATACTTAAGTAAAAATTGCCAAAGAAAAATAGTTATAGTAAGTTAATTAGTAGTTGCAAGGCAATAAATCAATAATGATAACTTTGGTATTGTTATCGTATTCCTTTCGAACAATGGATATTATTTGAAAAGCTGTTATAAATATTAGCCAAAAAGTTTCCTTCCAAAGAAAAGCATTGTATCACCAACGTTAACGCGACGCGGTTTTTAGAAAAAGTAAGTGCTTTCACTTTTCTTGGGCCCAAATGATGGTTTTCACTGATTCTTCCAATATTACAGCGATACCAGTAACATCTTTGACTGCCAATTGTTGATGTTGGCCGTCCTGGACGTGGTTCGTCGTCAATAATCTGAATAATTTGTACTAATCACAATCACTTGCTCGTGACAAACAATTATCACCGAGGCATTTCCCACTATTATCCCCGCAAAACTAATACGTCTGTGTAAACGGACGTTGAGCAACACCAAAAGCTGATGTGTTTTGAAATGAAATGAAAGTTAAATTTATCATTTCTTTTTTTTTTTCAATGTAACGCAGCTGGATATACAACATTCTGCCCCCTTGTATTCGATAGCGCAAATTGTATTCGAATAACGACAGATCCAACTTTGAGACGCAAATGATGCGATGGCATACCAAGCTTCTCCAAAGAATTTAGAAATTCCACTGGATAATTCACGGCGTCGTCTTCATTGTCAATACGATCGATCGATTTGTATAAGCTCAAGTCTCCCGGAATTTGACTTTGAATCTTCCAGTTTAAGTCAACAACAACGACATTTTTGGTAGCTAACATTGCGCGTGCACTTAAAGAATCGTATTTACGATAATTTGGTCAATCTCCGAACATTCGGGATGAGTTTATCTTTCGTGAATTGATAAACGGCGGATGGAATTGATATGAACTATCGGAATTGACCCATTTGTCAAGTTGAACCGCGTACATTAATCAATAGCAACCGAAAATAGAAGCAATCGTCGTTTTTCGGATGGATTGTGTAAATTTGTCCTAATGCATTAGTTGAGGACACACCTGGATGTCCATCTCATGGTTGGCCTTGCTTTCTGTGTAACTATTTCTCGACGATGCATTCCATGTATAATATCAAGGCATTTCCGAATAGATCAATGTTCTCGCAAACGGATCACTGACGAAAGTTGAGAAAAATCGGGTGGGGCTGTGCCGGGGCACACGGCCGTTGGTTTTAACGTGAAACGTCTATGTTAGCGAATCGTTTTTAAAGTAAAAGATTGAAATGAAAACAAGATTGGCGCTGTTTTAAGTATTTTAGTAAAAAAGAACAGGTACATTCATAATAGAAACATAAATTACTTATTATTACGATTAATATTCGACAACAATTTTTTTAACATACTTAGGTCTGTGATATGTGAAATAAGCAACATACGGCATAATGTCAACTCTAATATTTCCGCTGAATGTACAGTCTATACATTCCTTATGAACTCAATGAGATAGCTGTTCTGTTGTGGATTGCAATAGAAATCGCCGCTTAGCACGATTGGAGTCTCCAAGTCTGGCTGCGAGTTCGGTATTAATTTTGTTAACTTTGCTGAATATGACAGGAGTGATTGATAAAGACATAGCTTAACAGCTTCAGCCGACGCTTTGGGATGTATATGTATCAATGGAATGCTGATCGAGTCAAGCAGCGGCATTCCGCTCGACTTTGGAGGATAACGAAAACCATTTGAGCGCGACAGCGTTGGGATTTTATTGGCTTCTATCGATTTGCTACAGGTACTGCATAAGCGAAATTCCGTCACATTTTCATGGTGTAATTTTGTTTGAAGGAAAGAAATGTTGCGATGTTTCACTTTCTTTAAGTCTCTTTCGATCCAAAGTCGATCACAAACGCTGCAAGATAAACCAAACGGATTGGCTTCAAATACCGTTTTGAAGCGTTTGTCCGCTGAACGCCAATGATTTTGCATTGCTTCACTTCTACTGATATTGACATCTCTCAGTTCCGTGGCAGATCCAATAGATATATCGATCGTCTGTTCATTCGTTACTTCTATAAGTATAAGTATTCCAGTGGTAGAGGTACTCGCGAGGTCGGCGGCAGCAGCTTTGCGACGTTCCCGAAACCGTCTCGCTCGCTCAGCGCCGGACACTGGGTACCCATGCGTGGCCCATAGCGCCCCCTCTTTGTAACGATAGCCGTAATTTATATTTCTGGCTGGCTCTTCCACGAGCTGACATAGCAAAAGTTTATATATTTATTATCACTTTCTGGTTATTTTAAATATAAATACTGTCCAGATTACACTTATTTTTGTATAAATCAATCGGTTTAAATAAACTTGACAAATACACGAAGGAATCACCGCGTTATTTAGTCGGAGTCACGAGTTACACTGAATAGAAACAAGCGAGAGCGCCGGTTTCGCACAGTTACCGCAGTATGCCTCGCACGCCGCTGGCCGGTATGGCCACCAGTATGCCGGTGTAGGCATTTTGAATGGCCCAACGCTTTCCTTTCATGAGCAAATGCATTTTTCCGAAAAGAAAGAAATCACATGGTGTCATATCAGTTGAATCAAATCAATCGTTTATTAATGGTTAAAATGTGATATTTGGTCAAATAATCGTCCTTTGAATGTTGGATTTTGAGTAATTTTTGGTCGTCAGTCAATTTGCGCAGAACAAACCGTGCATACACCTCTCGCAAGCTCAAATGTTTGCTCAAATAGTGATAAATCGATGCTTTAGAGATGTTAAATTTCATTTTCATGAATTTCAATGATGACTTCGGCTGACTTTTGATGAATTCCCACACAGTTTCGATTCAATTTCCGGTGATCACGGATTTTGATTGGCCCACATGTTGATCGTCATATATGTCCTCACGACCACTTTGAAAACGATGAAAAATCACTCGTGCACTTTGCTACGGGGTAGGCAATCATCGCCATAAACTTGTTTCATCAATTGAAGCATTTCGGTAAAAGTGTTACCAGTTTTAAAACAAAATTGAATGTTGGCTCTTGGTTCGAAGCTCATTTTCGCACCGATAACACAAACATACTGACCCTCCAAACGCAATAACTTCACTTCTAATCAATGAAATATCATGAAATTCTCACTGGACAATCGATGAAAATAGCAAATTCTAACGCACCAGTTGACATATAGATGGAGCCACTACGGGGTGCTAGATTCAAAAAGACAACAGTTTGCAAAATTCTATGTACGTACTTGTATTATCAAAATCTTTGTTTATCGATAGTATTTACATAAGTTGACTCGAAAATATGTTTTCAAGAAAAAATATTCTTATTCTTTAATCACCTTCTGTATTGTTGCGCAGTCTTATTTGTTCACCATCTTCGCGTCACCACGTCATGGCCGGTGTTGGTGAGCCAGCTGCTGCGGTACACCTCAGTGTACGTTGCAAATTTTACAATGGATAAAAAACGAGCAAAGAATTTGTGTAAGAGTTTTGTATTTCTAACCAAATTTCCCGTGCGGAATCATTGCGAATGCTGGAAAAGGCTTACAGTGATTCAGTTTCATCAAAACTACCAGCACAACAAGATATCACGTCAAATGCGAAAGTTTTCCATACAAGAACTTGATTCCGATCTTTCGGTTTGTATGGCAGCTATATGCTATAGTGAGCCAATCTGAACAATTTCTTCCGAAATTACATTATTTCTATGAACAACAACTCATACCAAATTTCGTGAAGATATATCGTGAAATGATGATTGCGATCATTCAGTTTAATTAATAACTGACCGATTTCAGCCATATTTCGTACATGTCATCAGGGTGTTAAGAAAACATTATATACCGAATTTCATTGAAATCGGTCTAGTAGCTCCTGAGATATGCTTCTTGGTCCATAAGTGGGCGGCGCCACGCCCATTTTCAATTTTTAAAAAAGGCCTGGGTGCAGCTTCCTTCTGCCATTTCTTCCGTAAAATTTAGTGTTTCTGAAGTTTTTTGTTAGTCGGTTAACGCACTTTTAGTGATTTTCAACATAACCTTTGTATGGGAGGTGGGCGTGGTTATTATCCGATTTATTCCATTTTTAAACTGTATATAGAAATGCCTGAAGGAAACGACTCTGTAGAGTTTGGTTGACATAGCTATAGTAGTTTCCGAGATACGTACAAAAAACTTAGTAGGGGCGGGGCCACGCCCACTTTTCCAAAAAGCTACGTCCAAATATGCCCCTCCCTAATGCGATCCTTTGTGCCGAATTTCACTTTAATATCTTTATTTATGGCTTAGTTATGACACTTTATAGGTTTTCGGTTTCCGCCATTTTGTGGGCGTGGCAGTGGGCTGATTTTGCCCATCTTCGAACTTAACCTTCTTATGGAGCCAAGGAATACGTGTACCAAGTTTCATCATGATATCTCAATTTTTACTCAAGTTACAGCTTGCACGGACGGACGGACAGACGGACGGACAGACAGACATCCCGATTTCGACTCTACTCGTCGCCCTGATCACTTTGGTATATATAACCCTATATCTGACTCTTTTAGTTTTAGGACTTACAAACAACCGTTATGTGAACAAAACTATAATACTCTCGTTAGCAACATTGTTGCGAGAGTATAACAACTTAAGTTGATACCTATACTCTTTAGTCGCGCGCTTACAGCAGTTCGACTTTCATTTATTTGTTACATCAAATTTTACAGCTGGAGTCGGAATATTTACTGTAAATCGTATTTTTCACGTATATTTGATGCTTGTAGCTTAGCTTATAACTGTAATTAGTACTTATTACTTGCCTTGATTGTAGACATACATATGTCTCAAGTTAAAGCAAGGCAAACGACGAGGTGTCCTGTCTTTGGTTTGCCGGGGAAGTTACTTGTTTCTCATTTACCTACGTATATGATCTGATGAAATGTTATCTGTTCATAAAACATAAATTGAAGCCCGATAGAACAACAATGGAGCCAACAATTCTTGAAATATCTGAAAGATCAGGGGGTGAAGTTCTCAAAATATGGCTAAAATCTTCACTGCCAACTGTAAGTGTAAAAAGAATTTTACAATTGATTCGTTCCTACCACGACATATACAGGAGCTTAATGAAACCATATCAAGGCCGTCAAACCAACATTAAATACCAAGAAAATATATAAACATTTATAACAGAGTTCCATAGATTATTTAATATCTGCAGCTGCAAGTGCAAAGATATAAGGAATTATTGCTGTTTAAAAGGGTGTCGTGTTGCCAAGGAGGAAGTAAGTTTCTTACTCGACCAAAGATCAACCAGAAAAATGATGATAGGCGGTGTCGATATAGTTTCAACTGTGAATAAGAAAAAGCATCGGAACCAGGAAACAACTATTTTGGTCATGTCACCTGTGAGTCGGGGACTGCTAAAATATAAAATACACTATATTATTATATTTGAAATCTAAGTCGGTAAATGTGAGTGAATTAGCTTTGTTGGGTGCGTTGGAACTGGAACAGTACATAGTTTATCTGTCAATTGCATTCAAATAAGTTACCACTACGTCATCTTTTATTTCATTTAGACGGAAAAACTGTCGGATCTAAATGCTTTTAAGACGCCATCGGATCTCAATTATAAACTTGTCAAACAGTGCCGATAGTCGAATTTACCGTTATACCTACATTATTGCCTGAAATAACTAGAGAAGAGCTTAATACCGACCAAAAGTATTTATACGACATAATGACCGCTATCAGTACTGGTATATTTTCTCCTGTTTAGCTAATATGGAAGCTGGAGCCCTTAACCATTCTAGATGACTAACAACAGCTAATCACTCTAAAATTGTATGCCACTAATACTGACCCAGAAGAAAAGCTAGTTGTATTAGCCACGTATGTTATGAAAGTTTATGGACCAATGTGGTTTACAATAAAACGTAATTCTTCATACATTAACGGCGCCAAAAACATATGGCAAACCATTAATCTAAGTCGTTATTTGAATTCCGATATGAAAGTAAGCGTTGACAAGGTAATCCAACGAAATGGATACTTTGGTCACCCAGAAAATATTCTCATTGCCATGCTTGGTGATCACAGAAAGATTTTAAGAGATCTTGCATATCGAAGAATTGTAAAACCAAGATCTGTGAAAGCTCGAAGACTTCGAACCTTTAAAGTACCTACATTCAACTTCGATGCCTAAGATTACACTGAGATTATTATGTGGCAAGACTCTGATACTCGTATAACTAATCCATCTCTAACTTTAAAAATGTTTGATGAAACCTTGCAAAACATTGTCAACCGTTCTTTGTACACATTAGGATATTACAGATTTTCTATGCCACACCCAAGCTGTGAAGCGCTGCATCAAGTTGATAACAGAAGCATCGAACGCAGTTTGTGGGGAAAATAAACGAGATGGCTTCATTAGGGCAAGACTGCTACGAGTATCACGTCAACGAATGCCTCATTTCAATACAAAAAAAAGTTTTTTAAGAGAATATTTTTCGTAATAAATGCTTAGAATGACATTTTTTGTTTTATTTAAATTTTTGACTGTACTGGGGCACCTCAAAACATTAAGCCAGCTGCTTGATATTTTGCATATTTGTTTTATATATTAAAAGGTAACTTTTCATAGCTATGCCGTTTAAAAACAGAAAAAAAAGTTTGTCTCCTTATATTATCGCTCCACCTTAATGTACATATATGTATATACTTTATAGGGTCTCCGACGCTTCCTTCTGGGTGTTACAAACTTCGAGACAAGCTTAATATAAAGTGAAGTAAACAGGTCTTAATTGGACATGCTTGATCATGCGAATTCCGATACCAAATTTCAATTTGCAGCTACTTTGCTTTTCGAGTTGGAATTTCCTTTATCCATGTAAAACTGTTCTTAATTTAAAATTGAGCAATCGATTAAAAAAGATTAGTATAATTTTTGATCAGATTTTTATGTAAAGGAAGGTTTAGTTTTCTGTAGTGGAAAATACAAATTTACCGAAAATTATATATGTATGTACATACATACTTCATATTCGACCAGTATCAAATATACTTTCGCTTTCTATTTTCTCTAAAGAAACAAAGAACTTTTCTTTTAGATGGATCTAGCTAAATTCTCTTTTCATTATTTTTCCACCGAAACCAAAACAAAACTTGTAGCAGAGCAAAACCGTTGCGGCGGGAAATGAAAATTATGTAGTATGGAAAGAAAACTTTGATTTGATTGCCACCACTTGCAACTTTGTTGGTCAGATATTATTGTTTTCAAACCTATAAAAATTAGGTCATGAGTTAGATGAGCGCACATACACATAGTCGCAAAACTATAATTGTGTACGAAACTTGCAAAATCTGGCAGTAAATTAAAAGGCATGCACATGACATTGGTGGTAAAAGTATGCAACTTACGAGAATATATTTAAAAAAACGCTACCAAGCACACTTCTAAAAATAATTGTAAATACGCGCTAATTGAATGCATAATCGCATACAGGTAAAAAAATACCGGAAAACAACACAAAGCTTACTATCTGCTATGACGACATTAAAAACAAAGTGATTACAACAGTAAAATAAGCTACATTGTTCGAACTATTAAGATATACTTTTGGACTACCTTTAGGACTATTTTTATTTGAGGTAAATTTTGTCCGAAATCCAGGTGGGCGTAAATCTTTAGGGATGTCCATTATCCATTAGTGTGAACGTGATCCAAAAGTAGTTAAGGAGAACTTGGCCCCACCAGCAATAACATCAAGTTATCTCAATGTCACACTTGTTAAGGTAACCAGCCATAGCTCCGTCGCTGGAAACTGCAAAGCTGACATGAAAAAGCATTTTTGCGCAAATCGCATCAGACTAGACAAAACGTTGCTACATTGAAATTTTTCTATCACTAAATCTGGACTTAGTGTGAGTTACTTGTAGAGCTGCGAGTCTCTCTGGCACATAATTAACTTTCGATGTTCTGACGAAACAGTGTGAAATAAGTCTGTGGGGATGTTAGCCGTACACCATTCTTGGTAATCTCATCCACTCAGTGAAAAATCCTCGATGCCTTTGCGACCTGGCACCCTGTAAAAATGAAGTTTCTTTCTTTTCACTACACTTTCCACTGTTGCCCTGCTTCCCAAGATACTTCAGTCCGATGTACGATACGAGGTTATGATGATTGCTGCTTGGTGGTGCATTAGAGGCCAGCTCCAGGGCTTTCACAACAGCAAGGACTTCAGCTTAGAATCTGCCGCAGTGGTCCGACATTAACACAATTCTTTATTGCAATTTTTGACTATCCTAGATGTGTTTTATATTAATATGTATATAAAATTTGACCAAATTAAGTTTACTTTACTCACCCACAACATCTAGGCAAACAACTTACCTCTTCATCGGATCCGTATGAGTCATGCTCGTTCGTTGTCACGTGATTTTGTATCGTCAGTATTGTTTGTGTGTCTACGCGCAGTCACGCAATCTAGGCGGTAACGGAAATGAGCATATACCGCACAGGAACGCGAGAGTGTGTGTGTTTGTATATGAGTAAGGCACAATGTGAGATGTGTCAACCCTTTCGAAACAACCCATTCATTTTCATTTTTCAAGATATAGATGTTCGTTCATTAGTTTGGTTTCGTTTGTATATACGAGTATTTGTGCATTTTTAATTATATTGGTGCGTGCAAGCAGGCGGCCAAGTCGCGAATGCAACGACTGTTTGTTTGATGACAGGAGATATTTCGTTTTGCCCTCGTTCACTGCCAGACCCATTTGCTTTGCTTCCTTGTCCAGCCTGAAAAAAGCAGAACTAACGGCGCAGGTGTTGAGGCCGATGATATAGATATCATCAACTGGCATACGCCAGCTGCTGTATGTACACTCTTTTAAAAGAGATAAGTTCTGCTGCTCGAATTATTTTCTCCAGCAGCAGATTGAAGAAGTCGCACGATAAGGAGTCGCCTTGTCTGAAACCTCGTTTGGTATCGAACGGCTCGGATAGGTTCTTCCCGATCTTGACGGAGCTTTTGGTGTTGCTCAACGTCAGTTCACACAGACGTATTAGTTTTGCGGGGATAATAGTGGGAAATGCCTCGGTGATAATTGTTTGTCACGAGCAAGTGATTGTGATTAGTACAAATTATTCAGATTATTGACGACGAACCACGTCCAGGACGGCCAACATCAACTGATTGCCAACACGGCAATAAATAATGGGATTGGTGCTTGAAAATCGACAATTAACAGTCAAAGATGTTACTGGTATCGCTGTAATATCGGAAGAATCAGTGAAAACCATCATTTGGGCCCAAGAAAAGTGAAAGCACTTACTTTTTCTAAAAACCGCGTCGCGTTAACGTTGGTGATACAATGCTTTTCTTTGGAAGGAAACTTTTTGGCTAATATTTATTGCAGCTTTTCAAATAATATCCGTTGTTCGAAAGGAATACGATAACAAAACCAAAGTTATCATTATTGATTTATTGCCTTGTAACTACTAATTAACTTACTATAACTATTTTTCTTTGGCAATTTTTACTTAAGTATTTCATATCAAAATCAAACTATATAAGTCACGCAATATTCTCGTCCTGCTATATGGTGCAGAGGCATGGACGATGACAACATTTGATGAGTCGACGTTAAGAAATTTTCGAGAGAAAGGTGCATTTAGATTTATGGTCCTTTATGTGTTGGCCACGGCGAATATCGCATTCGATAGAACGATGAGCTGTGTGAGATATACGACGACATTGAAAGCGACGTTTTATAATACGAAGGGTGCGTTGAAGCTTGTTTGGTGAAATAATCATACATAAGATGTAGATACTCGATACTCTCAGTGAAGAAATTGATCAATGGACTCAATACCAACCTTCGTTAAACACAGTTGCGCTCTTTGCAAACTAAGTTACTCCTGAATACCAATTTTGGTGCAAAATATTTTCTTCACAACATCTTAATATGTTCTAAAAACCGCTTAGCCCATCTTTACACATTCGTTTTAAATTACATTAGTTTAATTAAATCTCTACCACTCTCTCTTAAAGCTATTTTCCGTCATGAGATCCCAACTTTTTCTAGCGATAAATTTGCGGCTGATGAAACTCGGTAAGCTTAATCGTGGTGGTTGTTGTCAACGTCAAAAGGGAAGTTAGCAATAACACTAAAAAGCCCTGCTCGGGCTTCCCGTCAACAACCGTTGATACGAGCGCAATCAATAGATAACCGAAGTTTATTTGTCAATATACTAAACCGCAAAAGTATTTATTTATCAATATGTGCATACTCCTTCAAGTGAGTTGCTTGATATTGTTTACAGTTATTTATTTACATATATTGTTGTGGCTCTGCAGGTATTTGATTTATATCTACATAAGCCTGTGGGAATGTTTGTGCAAAATTTATTATTTATGTACTCAGTCTCTTATCAGACGGGGTGTAAATGTCAACAAACACTGGAAATCTTCTGTTTGTTTTCTTGATTTTTTCCAAATTTATTAGTTCTTGTGGTTTCTTCATTTGGCGTATCTATTTTTTTGGCATTTCAATCGGTTGAGTGTCAGTAAACTTTGTTATACTCGTACAAGAGCTGATAACTGTGCTCAATGATAGCCCGTTGTAATTACTATGGATAATTTCAAAATAAACATGTCTTTAAAGCTATGAAGTGCGGAACACAATGACAGCGACAGATTGCAGCAGCACGACAGTGAACTGAAAATGGCGTTGTGCATCTTACTACATGAACATTCGTAAGAAGGCAGCAACATAACAATGGCCGGCATGTACACAAGACAACACAGCTGTCCATTTTGCATGTACACAACTTTGTTGTGGCCATACTAATACCTTTCACTTCAATGAAATTTTAATATTTTGTTCAAAGTGAAATTTTTTATGCAAAAAATAAGTAAATAGGTAAATATTCTTGTTTTAAATTATCAATTGTTATTACAAATGATATAATGGAGCTATTTTATGCTTTTATTTGTAAAATAACGTCAAGTTTGTTAGAGCTGTGAATAATTTTACATTTTACATATTAGTGGCATCACCACTCTACCTCCTTTTTCTATTTTCTATTCTACTGTCAACTCTACTGTCGTCCTACTGCCGTTGGCAAATATAGGAATATGTTGAAGTTAGCGAGAGCGACAACTGTCGGCCTGCAGTCGTGTAGTCGTGCTGCTGTCAAAATAACAGTCTTCTTAAAAACGTGTGTATTTTAATATTTGACATGTGTAGTTTGCAGTTAGTTTTTATAATTTGAAAGAATAATATGTATTATCAATAGAGTATATGGCATTAAATTAAATTATAATTGAAATTTGCATCCATACAATCTCTTTTTACAAGCACATATTTCATATTACTCAATTAAGAAATTTACTCAACCAGCTATGTACTATAAGTAGACATATCAGCTTTTGCAGAATAACTTCTTGCCTTTTTATTTCAAGTGAAACTATTTTGCCAATTTGATACCAAACGAGGTTTCAGACAAGGCGACTCCCTATCGTGCGACTTCTTCAACCTGCTCCTGGAGAAAATAGTTCGAGCTGCTGGCGTATGCCGACGATATTGATATCATCGGCCTCAACACCCGCGCCTTTAGTTCTGCTTTCTCTAGGCTGGACAAGGAAGCACAGAAAATGGGTCTGGTAGTGAGCGATCACGTCACTGTTGACAGTCATAACTTTGAAGTTGTAGATAATTTCGTCTATTTAGGAACCAGCATTAACACCATCAGCACTATCAGCCTGGAAATCCAACGCAGGATTGCTCTTGCCAACAGGTGCTACTTCGGAATGAGTAGGCAATTGAAAAGTAAAGTCCTCTCTCGACGAAGAAAAGCTAACCTCTATAAGTCGCTCATAATTTCCGTTCTGCTATATGGTTCAGAGGCTTGGGCGATGACAACAACCGATGAGTCAACGTTACGAGTTTTCGAGAGAAAAATTCTGCGAAAGATTTATGGTCCTTTGCGCATTGGCCACGGCGAATATCGCATCCGATGGAACGATGAGCTGTACGAGATATATGACGACATTGACATAGTTCAGCGAATTAAAAGACAGCGGCTACGCTGGCTAGGTCATGTTGTCCGGATGGATGAAAACACTCCAGCTCAGAAAGTATTCGACGCAGTACCCGCCGGGGGAAGCAGAGGAAGAGGAAGACCTCCACTCCGTTGGAAGGACCAAGTGGAGAAGGACCTGGCTTCGCTTGGAATATCCAATTGGCGCCACGTAGCGAAAAGAAGAAACGACTGGCGCGCTGTTGTTAACTCGGCTATAATCGCGTAAGCGGTGTCTACGCCAATTAAGAAGAAGAAGAAACTATTTTGCGTATATTTTTTTATATGAAAATACTAAGCAGTTATGAACGAACGTGTTTTAAAAATGAGTTTTATTGTGAGATCTCTTTGAACCGAGGAAAGAATTACTAATTCCACGTATCATACCGACTTTGAGGATGCGATAAGTACCAGTTTATTACTATGGGCATAAAAGTAGCATAAAATACCATATTGTCACCTCAAATGAAAAATAACGTAACATCACTTTCCATAAATTTACAGGCGAAGAAAAAACGACATAATAGAAACGACTCATATTGAAACAAAATTTTAGTTGTGGTTATAAAATGGTTATACAAGTATATGTATTAGTTATGTGAGCGGAAAGCTAAAAATTTATACTATATGCAATATGATGTATTGAATTATAACCAATAAAACAAACATAAATTCGATTTTTGGATGATCCGTTATTTTGCAATTGCGTGACGGTATATACTACTGTAATCGAAAAGTAAGCTGAATTTATTTGTAAAATGTGAATTATTTATTTATTCTTCCAAATTTCATTTTATTCCAAGTAATCCCCGCCCGTTAAAACGCACTTTTGTCAATGCTTTTTCGATTCCTCCAAACAGTCGGCATAGTCTTCTACGATATAACCTTTACACGAGTGAGGAGATAGAAGCACTATCGATTCTATCTCCTCACTCGTGTAAAGACAGCGGCCCTGTAATGGCTTTTGGACTAAAGATAATCTGTTGCACAATGTTGTTATCACAGCTAGAACACAGACATACTACTTACAAATAAAATACAACGTTTACACCTCATTTTGAATTAACCGCACTCTTATTTGCATACATTTTAATTACATGAATTTATAATAAACCACAAAAGATTATATATACATATTAAGGTGGGCCAAAAAAAAAAATTTATTTTTTTTTCTTAGTTACCATGAAAATCTCATCCGACATGACTAAAAACAAGTTCTGGTAAGACCTGAGCTCTTAATATTAATATTAAGAGGTGCCTCATCGATATTTTCGATTTCCCATATAAATAACACAGGAAATTTTTTTTTTTTTTGTTTATTAAGTGGGGATCAACACTTATTCTTATAGGAAATTTAACGATCTACAAAAAAGGTCTAGAACATTTTTTGGCTGAGTCGACTCATTCAAAGTTATTCGTAGTTAAAGTCCAACAAAAAATTATAAAAAATGATTTCCACAATTTTTCATCTTATATTACAAATTGAAGGCTAAGAAGCATAACAAATCATATTTTTTCGATTTATCTCATTTTTATTTAATTAATTTATAAGAGAAATTCATGCAATCTTTGTTTGTGTACATTTGCAATTATTTGTTTGTGTACATTAAAACTCCAAACAAAAAAAACAAAATTTCCTGTGTTATTATATGGGAAATCGAAAATGTCGATGAGGCACCTCTTAATATTAATATTAAGAGCTCAGGTCTTACCAGAACTTGTGTTTAGTCATGTCGGATGAGATTTTCATGGTAACTAAGAAAAAAAATATTTTTTTTTTGGCTCATCTTAATGTACATATGTATGTCCTGAATAAGCATTTGCTTATTTTAATTTATATTAAATTAAATTGAATCTGAAGATATACTTATGTAAGTATTTTAAAATAATTGATTAATTTATTAAATTAGAATTCAAAAATTAAAATTAGAAATAAATATTACTTGACAAGTAATACTAACAATTGATATTTGATATTCTTGTAATTATCGAAACTTGTTAATTGGGCCATAAAGAGTCAAAGAAATCAAGAGATGCTGACCTCTAAACATATTTAGTAAATTACATATCCACACAATTCCGTGTGTAAGGTAACCCTATGCAAGATATTTATTATCATCTGTGTGGCATCACCGGCACATCAAAAGCAACACTCGATTTTCAACCGCCAAAGTGAACGCAGCCTCCTGTGTGATACAATCTGATTTTTTAACTAAACTTTGTGTCATTATAATTATTCAATTTTAATATGCTATACATTTAAATAAAATACCATCCTGCGATCATTATAGTGTCCGAATGTCTTAAAATACCCTTTCACGTGGTTGAGAAAATATGTTCATTGCGTTTAGTATAGTATAGTATTTTTCAAATGCTACCTTTTTAGCTCATGATGAATATACATTTATAAAAAATACAAAAACCAAAAAGTATAAAAATATCAAATAGTGTAAAAAGAATAAAAAAGTATATAAATCACATGATATAAGTAGAATTCATTCCTCGATTGACTAAGAACATTCCCTAATTGATAATGTTAACAACGCTGTAATTCTGCATATTCCCTTCTGCACAAATCAAAACAATGTTAATTTTTCACGGGGTGAATTGCTTGGTTCAAATTTTATAAATGTTCGCTGTTCGCGAACCTGCACCTTCTCTATTTTTTAATGTTCTCTGATTGTACCATGATAACGTTGGTGCACCAAGGTCGTTGCCTGTGGGAGAATAGTTAGCTAAAAGCAACACAACAATAGTGCTGTAGCCACCGTATTCCCCATAGCTGGCCCCTTCCTGCACTTTTTGTTGCCAAATGTGAAAAGCCTCTTGAAAGGACGCTACGCTACGATTAAGGAGATAAAAAATCCTACAAGGAGGAGCTAAACTAGATTACAGAAAGTGACTTTTTAAGTGCTTTTAGGATTGGAAGAAGCGCTGACAGAAGTGCAATATATCTGGGAGTGATTACTTTGAAGGTAACAAGACAAAATACGCATTCATGAATAACTTGACGCTTTCTGATGAAACATGCGACACTTTTTGAAAAAAAAAACAGCGTATTATTTAAACTACAATTAACATAAGAAGCACGTAGTACTCGCCAAATTTACATACAATTTTGGGAGGAAACACTATTATTACCTTAAACGAGCAAGGGCGTATTCGTAACATTTCGAGTTGCAGTATAACGACAAAGCCAGGGGAATCGCAATGAAAACATCATAAATGCATTAAAAATATATATATAATGGTTTGTCAAAAAAGTCTTGCGGTATTTTTATTGATTTTTTTTTATTGAAAATGAAATGAATTTTTGATGACTCATGTCCAGCTCTTGACCGATGCTACGGCTGCTCCTATGCCGGTCTCTTTCGTCCAATTCAGCTATTTTATAGTAATTTTCGACGACAGGCCTTCCGTAGCGTGGCGCATCTGCGACCACCTCTACACCAGAACGAAAACGTTGAAACCATCGTTGTGTGTGTGGAAATGGAAACTGTATCGGGTCCATAAACTGCGCAAATTTTATTGGCGGCTTGAGATGCATTTTTGCCTTTATCGTAGTAGTACTGTAAAATATGCCGTATTTTCTCTTAATTTTGCTCCATGTCTGCGACGCTATAACTCACGAACGACTTAAAAGAAACGATAATCAATCAAACACATGTTAGCGCGTGAAATGAGCTTTCCAAAAAGGTACATATAGCATGACCCGACGCGACGAATAAAATTAAAACTACGCGCTTTCAGCGCCAACTGGCGAAAATACCACAATACTTTTTTGACGACCTATATATTTTGCTAGACGGCAAATGCATTGCACTCTAGTGCTCTAGTAGCTTAACTCTTGCAGAGCTCTATATTAAACTCAAGAGTCCCTTCAACAAAAATTGCACGTGAAAACTACTTAAAAAAAAACAAAAATAATATACAAAATATAATTAATAGTTTCTGAAACTAGTTCTTGCAATTTTACTTATATTAATTAGAACTGTATTAAATATACAGTTATACAGAGTGTGTCTCAGTCATTCAACACGCGTTTCAAACAGCATGAGACGGTATTTTTGTATGTTCTTTGTATAACAGAGAATAGCTGTCATACTAAAGAAGTGCAACAATTGAAACTCGCATTTGGCATATTAAAGTGTAAATAACTGAGTGCCAAATGTTGCACAAATGCGGTCTAATATACTTCCCTTTTTTAGGCCTTACTTACTTGTTGAGTACGACTGTTTTATGTTCAATCAATCAATAAAGGACGTAATAAAGGAAGTGACAACGTATGTATGTGTATGCAAATTTAATGTATGCTGACAGAAGTGTCCGTTTACTTTAGTGCTCATTCAATGATGCTTGATAATCACGTAATGGTTCAACGATTCTATTGCCGACCAAATCATGCGTCACTATGGAGCTGGCTTCGCTGCGGGACTAAATATACTTGCTTGTTCTTTTATTAACATACATATTTATATAAAGATATGCATTTATTGTGCGTAGCAGTAGAAGTGGAAGTGGGTCGTTAAATTCAGTACTATGTTAACCATATTTAGAAGCTTTAGCCATGAAATAATAGCATTTTACACAGCTTTCTTGACTCATTTAATATATATATATTGTATAAACCAACCCCATTAGAAACCAAAACAATTATATTATAGGTATATTGATATGAAAGTAGCTACCAAAACATATTAAAGCCTCTCTTATTGCAACACTCCGAACTTGACTATAATTATACTCTCGCAACAATGTTGCTAAGGAGAGTTGTTTGTAAGTCCTTAAACTAAAAGAGTCAGATATAGGGTTATATATACCAAAGTGATCAGGGTGACGAGCAGAGTCGAAATCCGGATGTCTGTCTGTCCGTCCGTCCGTCTGTCCGTCTGTCCGTCTGTCCGTCCGTCCGTCCGTGCAAGCTGTAACTTGAGTAAAAATTGAGATATCATGATGAAACTTGGTACACGTATTCCTTGGCTTCATAAGAAGGTTAACTTCGAAGATGGGCAAAATCGGCACACTGCCAGGCCCACAAAATGGCGGAAACCGAAAACCTATAAAGTGTCATAACTAAGCCATAAATAAAGATATTAAAGTGAAATTTGGCACAAGGGATCGCATTAGGGAGGGGCATATTTGGACGCCATTTTTTGGAAAAGTGGGTGTGGCCCCGCCCCCTACTAAGTTTTTTGTACATATCTCGGAAACTGCTACAGCTATGTCAACTAAACTCTATAGAATCGTTTCCTTCAGGCATTTCCATATACCTTTCAAAAATGGAAGAAATCGGATAATAACCACGCCCATTTCCCATACAAAGGTTATGTTGAAAATCACTAAAAGTGCGTTAACGGACTAACAAAAAACGTCAGAAACACTAAATTTTACGGAAGAAATTGCAGAAGGAAGCTGCACCCAGGCTTTTTTTAAAAATTGAAAATGGGCGTGGCCTCGCCCACTTATGGACCAAAAACCATATCTCAGGAACTACTCCACCGATTTCAATGAAATTCGGTATATAATATTTTCTTAACACCCTGATGACATGTACGAAATATAGGTGAAATCGGTTCACAACCACGTCTTCTTCCAATATAACGCTATTTTGAATTCCATCTGATGCCTTCTCTGTATAATATATAGTACATTAGGAACCAATGATGATAGCGGAATAAAACTTTACAAAAATACGGTATTTGCAAAATATGTAAATGACGTATAATGAAATCTCGATTATCACTTTATCATGCGAGAGTATAAAATGTTCGGTGACACCCGAACTTAGCCCTTCCTTACATGTTTTTGAATTGTTTCTGTTAAGTCGCATTAAGCTTTCGTGAGCTGTATATTCTAGGATTCCCAATAATGCGAACTCTCCAAAAATTGGAGCTCATTGAAAAGACTTCAATGAAAATTTTTCTTGAATTTTGTCAAAAATATATTTTTCTTGCCAATAAATGTTCACTCAAAACCCTGTTTGTCACATTTTATGTCAAAATTTTCTCCTCTTTTCGTATAAATAATAAAATAAATAACAAATTATCGAATAATACGTTTGTATCAAAAATTCTCTTCGACAACACACCATGAGCATAGTTAGGCTGTTATTCCCGACGATAAACATAAAATAAAAGTTGTAGTAAAATATTAACAGCAAGGCGTAGTGTTTGTTTGTAAGCTGTCCAAGGACTCAATAGTTAAGAGCTATTGAAATTCTTTGAACAAAAGGGGGAACAATATAAATGTGCAGAAAATATTGACTGCAGTAAACACCAACAAAATTTGTATATATAAAAAAATGTTGAAGACAAAACAGTTTTGCGAGCAACAGGGTATTGAACACAATTTATGAATAAAGAATCAGATAATAAAACCAGTAAGGAAGGGCTAAGTTCGGGTGTCACCGAACATTTTATACTCTTGCATGATAAAGTGATAATAATTTACATATTTTTTTATTTTGCTGTAAAATTAATTAGATTAGATCAATTTGTGTACTTTGAGTATTGAATTGTATTTTCATTTCCTAATGTATACATATATTATACAGAGAAGGCATCAGATGGAATTCAAAATAGCGTTATATTGGAAGAAGGCGTGATTGTGAACCGATTTCACTCATACTTCGTACATGTCATCAGGGTGTTAAGAAAATATTATATACCGAATTTCATTGAAATCGCAGCTTCCTTCTGCCACTTCTTCCGTAAAATTTAGTGTTTCTGACGTTTTTTGTTAGTCGGTTAACGCACTTTTAGTGATTTACAACATAACCTTTGTATGGGAGGTGGGCGTGGTTATTATCCGATTTCTTCCATTTTTGAACTGTATATGGAAATGCCTGAAGGAAACGATTCTATAGAGTTTAGTTGACATAGCTGTAGCAGTTTCCGAGATATGTACAAAAAACTTAGTAGGGGGCGGGGCCACACCCACTTTTCCAAAAAATGGCGTCCAAATATGCCCCTCCCTAATGCGATCCCTTGTGCCAAATTTCACTTTAATATCTTTATTTATGGCTTAGTTATGACACTTTATAGGTTTTCGGTTTCCGCCATTTTGTGGGCGTGGCAGTGTGCCGATTTTTCCCATCTGCGAACTTAACCTTCTTATGGAGCCAAGAAATACGTGTACTAAGTTTCATCATGATATCTCAATTTTTACTCAAGTTACAGCTTGCACGGACGGACGGACGGACAGACAGACATCCGGATTTCAACTCGACTCGTCACCCTGATCACTTTGGTATATATAACCCTATATCTGACTCTTTTAGTTTTAGGAATTACAAACAACCGTTATGTGAACAAAACTATAATACTCTCCTTAGCAACTTTGTTGCGAGAGTATAAAAACATAATACAATCAAAGAAGTGGTCAAATGGCGATGATTCTAATAATCAGTTATCTAAATAGAAATTATGTAAATCAGCAACAAAGTGAAAATAAAAGGTCTAAGAGAAAGGTAACTAGGGTGTTTCGCTGTTGTTTATTTTTCGTTATGACAATAAATACGACAAGAGATTTTAATAAATAATACGATTATTTTAAAATTGTAAACAAATATAAATGTTGCTGGCGACAGCTCGCACACAAAAGATGCCTTGAAATTTCAGGACTTTCATACAATTACCGTACCGTTATGGCCTATTAGCTGTCGTAAAATACCAAATTTGAGGCTACCTGGTAGAGCTTTCATACATATACATACTTGTTCAGCAAAAAGCTTCTTAGGTTCAAATGTCCTCCTTGCTTCGTACTCTTTCTCGTTACAGCTTCTTTCAACGTGTTTTCATCTACACATACATATTATATACCACATGATGCTCCGAATCGTCAGCAGCTCAGTTATTCTTGGAATTTAAGGTGACGTATATTGTTCGCAAAATTAAAAGCATGCCGCTCAGCAAAATTCACAAGTGCAGATACATGTATGTACAAGTTTAGAAAATCCATTTAGTATACTTGTGTAATCCGTACCACTTTCTGCAACGCATACCTAATTTTATTCATTACTGAAATTATAATTTCCTTGCTTCGAGATGCATTTCTTGCCTACTTCTAAGCGTGATTGAGTACATCGCCTGCATGTAAATGCAACATCTTCATAGCTCGAAAAAACGGCGATGCTGACATTTCTTATAGTTCCCTTACGATGTTCTAACGCCGGAGTGTCATAAATATTCCCAAGTCTATTTTAGGTGTGAGTGATAAAAATTGATTGAAATTTGGTTCAGCGACGTGAAATGGAGCCATTGCCGCAGATATACATGAAGATATTTTTTAAAGGAATTTTAATATTAGTATACATATCTATGTTTTATTGATGATCAATTACCGTGGACACAGCTTCTATCTTTTTCATAGCCTTTACACTTCCAACGCATTCAACAGACTTACACTTTAGATTTCCATTATTATGTTTTGTGTAAAGATATGCAGAAGTCCATAAATGTATATTTCTGTCGCCTGCTGACGATAAATTCAAGGAAAGTTCAATTACAGAAATAAAATTTACAAAGTAAAGTAGGAAATTTAGGCGACTTAAAAAGATAAACCAAGGTCAATCGATGTTGAAGGTCAAAGACACAAAAAAGTTTATGGCCTGTTAATAGAGAATCAAAAATGACTTAAAGACTGATTTAGAAAGGTCATACGCTTGCTGAAAATGCTTAAAAAGAAAAAAAAACTGTGCAAATCGCAATTTAATTACCTACTGATTATTTATTTGAGCATAGCTGCGCAGCCAATACAACTTCAAAGTGCCACGGTGGCTTTGTAGCTCACCCACAGATACTCATATGAATGTAAAATTTGCAAAACTTGTTAACAAAACTAAAAAATTTCAATTGCACCCCATCGGGAAGAGAAAATAATTAATCATACGCATAATAAACTTATCTTATGTAAACATGATGGAATTCAGAATGCTTAGCTATTTCTAAGTGCCTATATTTACAGAATCGGGAGAGCAGTGTAATATAGTTTCATGCATATAAATTTTCTCAAATTAAAAAAATGTGTAAATCTTTAGTTTAAAAGTGATGAAAAGGAAAATTTACTAATCTCGTTTGACGAACCTACTAACAATATGTTTAATTTTATATTTTAACTTTTTAAATTAATCGTTAGATATTTTCGTATTGTTAAAGAAGAAAAAACAATATTATTACCATAATTGATTATGGACGTATACGTAACATTTAGAGGTGTAGTGAAATATTAGATCCAGAGCGTTTTGCTTGTTTTCAAAATTATAAAGAGCATTTATTTCAAACTAAGGCTAACACCTTAAATAGATATACATACATATGTATAGTAACACATGATTTGAAATAAATAACTTTTAGGTTAAAAGATTAAGAATTTAGAAACAAAAAAATGACAAATGCATTGCACTTTTGATGATAGCGATGCGTTTGGATATTTCTATACTTAATTCAAGACTCCCTGCGCCAAAAGTTGCACACGAAAATTAAAACTACTTAAACAGTTCTTACAACTTTATTTTAATTAATTACAACACGCATTTGGGTAAATGCAGCACAAATGTGCAGTTGTATAGAGTATGTACATATCTCGTAGTCACGTAAAACGGGTTTGCCACAGCTTGAAACGGAATCCTTGTATGTAACTTGTGCAACAGAGTAGCTGTCATACTAAGTCTAACTAGTCATTTTTTGTGAACGCAAACAAAATGCAACAATTGCAATTCTTATTTTTTTACGTTAAAGTGTAAATAACTGAATGTCACAGGCCACACAAATGCCGTTTGATATACATACATACTCTCCTTTTGTTTCTGTCCTTACTCACGTGCTGAATTACTTACTAAATTTCTTTCTTTGGTTATCTTTCTGGTTGAGGTTTTGTTTTGTGCTCAAAGTCATGTTTGTTCAAAAGTAGTTACGTATATATCGTGTCGCTCAATAAAAGAAGTAGGAAAGGATAAATATGTAAGCCTTTAAACTAAAAGTGTGGTTATTTCACCCTATGGTGCTATGCTAAATTTCACGTCAAAATATTCATTAGTATTTGAGATACGCGTCGTTTTGTGCGGCTCTAAAAGCGAATTCTTCTATTTTTACTATGTCTAAATTTATAGAACAATTAGTGCGATTAAATTTGGTTTACGGAATGAAAATTCGGCTGCAGAAACATTGAGGGTGCTGCAAAAAGCCTATGGGGATCAAACTCTGTCTTCTAAAAGTGTTTTTAAGTGGTATAACGAGTTAAAAGCCGGTCGTGAGAGTGTTGAGAAAAATGAGGTGTCAAATCGCCAAAGACGTCGACTGAGGAACATCACGTCAACCAAGTCAAAGAAACTATAGTTAATTGCTATTAGAGACATTGTTGATAGTTAGGGTATATCATTTGAAAGCCAAATTGGGCTTGAGAAGAGTCAAATCTCGAATGGTTACAAAAACACTCAATTTTTCAATGAAGACCGCCGTGTTAACATCTTTGAAACAATGCTTTCTGACTATCAAAACATAACAAATGGATCTATGCTTACAACCCCGAAACAATTGATCAATCAGGCGAATATCGTGTTAAAAGCGAGCCGAAACCGAAAAAACCACAAAACCACGTTAAATTCGCTCAAAAATCAAGGTCATGTTGACAGTTTTCTTCGATTATCGTGTTGTGGTGCATTATAAATTCCTTCCGCCGGGCCAAACTGTCAACAAGAAATATTATTTGAGCATTCTGCGTCGTTTACGTGAAGCTATTCCCCTCAAGAGGCTAGAATTGTGGTCCGAAAACTCTTTTTTACACCGCGATAATGCACCATTCATACTGCATTGGTTATTCGTGATCATTTCGCCAAAAATTCAGCAAACATCGTTCCGCAACCACACTATTCACCTGATTTGACCGCGCGTGACTTCTGGCTGTTCAGCAAACTCAAAAGACCACTCCGAGAACCCGGTTTTGACTCAATTGAGTATGTAAAAGCTGAATCGAAGAAAGCTCAGATGGTCATCATAACGGAGGATTTTACCAAGTGCTATGATGAAAATTCGTTGGCATAAGTATATTGCAGCGTGAGGGGATAACTTTGAAGGAGATGAAATTGATTTGCAAGAACAAAAAAATATTTTTAAAATATAACAAAATTGACCTTTCAATTTGATCACAGTAGTATATGTGTAAATTTAATGCATGCAGACAAAAGTTTCTGTAGAAATGTTGTCACTCTTCAAAGAATTAATGTTACCATCGTGTAATGAAGAAGCGATATGTAGATTGTCGACCAAATCGTGCGTGACTATAGAGCTTCGATACGATACTGAATATAGCTGGCTGTTCTTTTATTATATATGAATTGTGCTGCAGTAGAGGGTTGACGTGAATTTTAACAGGCTCTGCGGCCTCACTATCGGCGGGAACTGCAGATGCTTACAGCGTAGTCTTGCCAATAAAGGACAAGTGCACAAGAGATGCTTCGTTGTTCTTACAGTCTCTCCTATCTATTGCCAATGGGAATTTTGTGTACTTCCGATCTAGCGTTTTGAACATTACTTTTGCAATTTTGCATTCAGGTTGCTCGTTCCATCGTCGTCCAAGGTGTGTTCCAAAGTAAACAGGACTTTTTGAATCTAGCGGCCCCTGGTGGCGTCATCTATATGTCGACTGGTGCGTTAGAATCTGCTATCTTTATTGATTTTCCAGTGAGAATTTTATGACATTTCATGACATGTTTTTCAAATTAATACTGTTCATTAGATATTCTTTTTGTCATATTTGATATCAACATTTTACATCATATCATAAAAATTATTGACCCCATAAATTATAAAAATCGCACAAGAGCATATCGTTGCCTTCAATAAACACAATAACGAGATAATGACAAAAGTTGAAGTAAAATAATGATGGTAATGCGGTGCACAAATGCTAACAAGAACAAGTATTTGTAAACTTTTAAAGCTGAAGGAGACAAGAGTTAACACCTATTGAACAAAGGAGTGAATATAAATATGCAAGGAACATTGACTTCAGTAAATATCAACAAAAGTGTTTTCTTATAAAAGAATGTTGGGGCCAAAACAAAGTTGGAAGAAAAATCAATGAAGCGGTGAAATGGAAATGATATTAATAATCAGAAATAGAAATTACGTGAATAGGCAGCGGGATTTAAATAAAGGATCAATGAGAAACGTAACTGGGGTCTTTCGCTGTACTTTGATTTCCTGCAGGAAAGAGAACAGTCCTAATATTGAGATAATGACTAGGATAAATGGAAAAACTGATTGAATAAATAATAAAAACAACGATGAAGATACATATGAATTGCTTCGCCTTTACGCGAATAAGTTACTAACATATTGATTGCTGTATATTTTTGTATAATTTATATTTTTTTCTTTTTATTTGCTACATTTTAAAAATATATCTAAAATTTAGTTCTAGTATAATATTTTTTTCTGTCTTACGGCTTCTTGATTTTGTTCGTTTTTGTTTTACCCACCTTACTCTACATACCGTTAGATTGTAAAGTTACAGGCGTACATTGTCAAATATTGAATGACAGTAAATTTCAAAAACAACTAATATTAAAATTTTTTTTTGTTACAACATATAATAAATATTAAACTAACTTGAATAAAAACTTTCAACAATAAATGTAAAATCTGGTGAAAATGGTAAACAATATTGAAGGCAATAAAAGGAGGAATTGAGTCCAACAATAATTCGGCCAATATGGATGGTAAAAAAAAAAGTACAAACTAGGAGAGAGTACAGAGTTAGAATAAGAGGGAAGAAAAAAGAAATAGTAAAGTTTTGGTTACGTTTTTATAATAGCAAGTGTGTACATATGTATGTGCGATATTCCAAACCACTCAAAGCATGTAAGTGTATTACTTTAAGCGTGTGTGTGTGCTTATTGTTTGAAAAGGGCTTATAATAGGAAGTGTTGCTTGTTGCTCCTATAAAATACATATCTGTTAATATGTAGTCACCGACTGGATTGCTTGTGATTGCTTTTTATTACGCAAAAAGACTTTCTTGCTGCAAAGGACGATCGAAGAAACAGATATATGAGCATCTAGAAAATCAAGAAAATTATTATTTTTCTGCGTTGACAAAACATAAGTAATGGTGTATGAATAAGTGGATTTAAGTTCACAAAATGTTAAAGTCTCAATTTAAAAACATAAATTTGTTATATTATAACAGCAGATGGCATACAATTTCAAGGAAAGTCAACTTTCCGAAAGAAAGAGTTAGCTGAGGAGAGATATTTTGATATTATAAGACTAGTTAAAAAATGTTGTAGTAGAAAATATTACACAGTTTAATGCATAATTTCTCACTGAATTCTCCTCTATAAATGACGAATACGAGTGTTTCGCAAACCTGACCGTTTTTAGCGGTTAAAGCTTGCTTTTTATACTCTTGCACCCAGTTGCTATGGAGCATTATAGTTTTGGTCACCTAAAGGTTTTATGTATTACCTAAAACTAAACGAGATATATATAGGGTTATATATAAATAAATGATCAGGATGTCGAAAAAAGTTGAAATCCGGTTGAATGTCGTTCTGTCCGTACGTCCGCCCTTCTGTGTAAGCTGAACTTGAGTAAAAATTGAGATATCTCGATGAAACTTGGTAAACGGGTTCCTTAGTACAAAAAAAAAAGAGTTTGTAGATGGGCGTAATCGAACTGATGCCACGCCTACAAATCGCCATTAACCGAAAACATATAAAGTGCCATAACCAAACACTAAATTAAGATATAAAGCTGTATATTGGTACAGAGGATTACAGTAGCAAGAGACACCTGAGGGCAAAAATGTTTGAAAAAGTGGGCGTGGCCGCGCCCTCTAACAAGTGTAATGTAAATATCTCCTAAACCACTTAAGCTACAAGAACCAAATTTATCTTATAAGAGTTTCTACTGTAAAAATGGATAAAATCGGAAGATAATCCCGCTCACTCCCCATATAACGGCATAGTTAAAAACTACTATAAGCGCAATAAATCGAATTACATACGTCATAGACAGTAAATTTTACCGACGAAATGGTATAAAAGCGCTTTTCAGGAGCTGGTGTGAAAAGTGGACAATGGGCGTGGCACCGCCCACTTTTTGCTGATCTCGGGAACCGATTGACCGATTAGTACATGGCATTGTTCTTACTTTCATAGGTCACATTATGAAAGTGCACGAAATTGGACAACGCCTACTTCACATATAGCACAATTTTAAATTCCACTTGATTCTTTCAGTTCCCAGTACACAAATCAAGAAACAATTAATATAATGGGATACAAATTGAACGAATAATGTCTTTAAAGTGTGCCACCTTAAGACCAAAAATTGTTGAAATCCAATAAAAAATGTTCAAGCCCCTAGATACCGAATATTTAGATCGCTGTACCTATAGTTGATTTTCGATCGAAAATGATGGTCAATGAAATTAAGAGATAATCCTTCTCTTATAATAGCCCCCCTATACCTAATATAAAGATTTTCGAACTTCGGAGTGACTTTGTACTGCATATATCGGTCACTATATTAGTTATCTTAATGAAAATAAGAAGGCGTCATAACAGTGTATCTATGTGCCTAAAATAGATAAATTTGAGCGAAGACTTGGCCTAGCCCCTATATATTTACCATCAGGGTTTTCGAACATCCGTTTATAAAGTCACTATATATATAATTGTTTTGACTCCTTAAAGTATTTCCCTGGCTTTGATTCTTGGAGGTTGCAAGAGTACAAAATGTTTAGTTGTATCCGAACTAAGGCCTCTCTTACTTGTTTTCTTATGAAATCAATAAAACTAATCAGCACACTTTGGAAAACGTATAGTTTTGTAAGAAATTTATTGCTTCACGAAATTCTGGCCATTTTTAGTAGTAAGGCATTCTTGTTATTGATTGACTTTAATTTTTTTTTAAATAGTGCGAATTAATTTGAGGTCCAGTTTATGGAAACATTTCGTTATAAAGGACTCCAAACATCTGCTTTGTGTTTTTCTGATGTTCAAATATAATAGTCATACATATTATGGAGTTGACTATTAACAACGTCAAAATTTTCTTTCTTAGAGATAAGTATTTATATAGTGTTTTGAACCAGTAATTTTAGTTGCTTTTTATTTCAAAAACAAAATGAGAAATTATTGGAAAGAAACACCTTATATTAAATAACAAGCATGTTTAGGTGAGAAATGTTTTTACCATCATTGAATGTGGGCTTAAAAATAATGTATTTGTTTGAAAGTAGAGAGACTCTATAACTCTATCTGTAAATCAAAGTAACCTTTTAACGGTTTGTAAAATTCTACGTTATGACAGTCGAAATAAAACAACCTTTTTACCGCAATAAATAGTCCCTTGGAAACGATTTAAGGATTATTCACCCTTCGCATTCACGAAGTGTGTTTAAAAGCGGTTTTAATATATGTATATACCTTTGATTTTTATATAATGCTTAAGAGTAACAGTAAATACTGGTTTGTAGACAAATAAACAGCTATTGATGTATGTATTCACTTTGGGGCTACAAATATAAAAAAACGCAAATGCGTGAATAAAAAATCTTCACAAGACATTTCATTAAAATTTCAATTTCAAAAAACTGCACACAAAACTCCAAAACTTAAAAAAAAGTCTGGAAATATCTCTTTTAAGCAAGATAATTAAATTTTTCTGTGGTAAATTTCAGCGATTTATAATATCTTCCCTTATACTTCATCTACTTGCATATAAGATAAATATGCATACACGTATAAGCATGAATGAACATTTACATACATAAGGTAGTTATAAAGCAACGTACCATCATCTATTAAACGTCATGCTGGGGCTCACTAAGGAAGCGCCAGAAACTGCTCAACTACTACTATTGCTTTGCGGAAGAACATTTTAATAGCTGCCACTTGGCAGGTAATTAAAAATGTCGCAAGTTGGCAATCGCACAGGTACCTTGTGACTCAAACCAATTTAATTAAATATTCGGTTTGCAAACGACTGAAACTTTGTATGAATGTTTGAGTATGTATTTAGTATCTTCTATGGATTTACAGTGCGTTTCAAAATAACGTTTTCGTTTTCCCAAGTGTTTGTAGCATTTATCGGGATAATGTTGTAATTAAAGAAAATATTTTGTGTACTGATTTATATATACGAAACACCACTGAAGTATTAATACATTTTAAGCTATTAACACTGATCACGGATTGTTATCGTAATCGAGAATAGAAGTTGACCTGGCGCAGTGTAATACCTTGTTGATCGAAATATAATAGGTTGTCAAAAAAGTCTTGTGGTATTTTCGCCAGTTGGCGCTGAAAGCGCGTAATTTTAGTTTTATTCGTCGCGTCGGGTCATGCTATATGTACCTTTTTGGAAAGCTCATTTCACGCGCTAACACGTGTTTGATTGATTATCGTTTCTTTTAAGTCGTTCGTGAGTTATAGCGTCGCAAACATGGAGCAAAATAAAGAGAAAATACGCCATATAAGGCAAAAATGCATCTCAAGCCGCCAATAAAATTTGTGCAGTTTATGGACCCGATACAGTTTCCATTTCCACCGCACAACGATGGTTTCAACGTTTTCGTTCTGGTGTAGAGGTGGTCGAAGATGCGCCACGCTGCGGAAGGCCTGACGTCGAAAATTGCGATAAAATCGCTGAATTGGTCGAAAGAAACCGACATAGTAGCAACCGTAGCATCGGTCACGAACTGGGCATGAGTCATCAAAAATTCATTTCAATTTCAATAAAAAAAAAAAATTATTAAAAATACCGCAAGACTTTTTTGACAACCCATTATAACTCGCACTTACGTAGTCGTCAAAGTGAACGTATTTTAACGAATTGTGTATTACGAATGATAGTTGCGGGAACCCCATCCTTTTTGTAGATTATATGCGCTGTGCTGTGTTTGTTTGTATTGTCCTGTGTGGTGATGTTTGAGTGTGGTATTCTCAGGCGTGGTATATTGTAATAGTGTGAGCCGGTTTTCCCTGAATATAGTGTTGTAAGCTTAGTCCTTTTAAATACTTTGGTTTATTATAGCAGACTTTATTAAATAGAATACCTCACGTCTTTAACGGCAATTCGCAATAAATTTTTCCGTAAATACAAAAAAAATTACCAGATTTATTGGATTTACCGAAAGAAAGCTTTTGTTGATGCTAAATGTTTTTTTGATATTTAGGGTCTCATTGAATTCCAAACATTCTTTATTAAATCTTGTTGTCCAATCTAAAGCAACTTATGTTTTTCTTCTTTTCAATAAATACAGGGTCTACTTTTATTTTTCGGATCACTGTCTTGTTGTAGTATTCAATCAAGAATATTTTTGCCATATAGAATTTCAGCAGACTTCTTTAAGCTCTTGTATTTTCATCAGGTTTTCTGTAAAGCTGAACCCACACCGGATTAGTCAGAAACTTCTTTGACTAATAAGACACAAAAACGTCTTGTGCTCTAACCCAAACCAAGCGAAGCACAATGCGACTTTTTTTTTGTTTTTGTCTCGCTTGGCGTGCTTTGAAATAAAACGAATAAATAAGGAAACGAATATTTTCAATAACTGAGTTTTGTGAACGAAATGAAAGAAATAATAGAAGTGGGTGCATCCGTACAACCAGAAGAGAAGGGAAGGGAAATGATTTTTGAACTGAGAATGCATCCGAGAAAATTTCGAAATTTCAGAAAGATGCAGGTGTCAACATTCGAATACTTGCTGTATTTAATAAAACATTTAATTTTTAAACAAAATACAAACTTCCGCAAAAGCATAACTCCTGCAAAGAGATTAGTTACAACATTTTGCCTATGAAAAACAACGGTGCAGCTATAAGCAACGAAACGTGTTTTTCTGTCTTGTCTTGTCTGTTTCATTCGGTGTGAGTTGCGCCGTAGCTCAGCATGTATTGATTGGCAACAAAGGCGGTTTTGTCGCTGTCGCTCGAACATGCGTTTTCGGTTGTTCGGTGTGGGTTGTCACATATGAAGCTATAGGCAGTTGCGTATGAGACAAGAAAAACTGTTTTGACTAACTCGGTGTGGGTTAAGCTTTAATAAACATCTTTGGGGTTGTTTAACACTCCTTTGAAAAAGTTTTTGTACTTTCCTAAAGCCAAACACGTCTGAAATAGTTGAACAACATAAAATTTAACTAATCTGTAAATATTACATTATTCCAATTGCCGGTGATGTCTTCTCGCGCCTGACCTTTCTTCAACGAGTGCTTTTAATAGTTGGGGGTTGGTTGTAGTGCTGCTGTGTTTGATGGCAAAACTCTAAAATCTGCTCTGAATTGTATTTACAAATATTTATAAACCTTTTTAAACAAAAATTGTTTAATCGTTTCTTAGACTGAGCAGTGGCTTTTTCTCGAAATAAAAACCAAATCTTTGTCCTCACTTTAATATGTATGTATGTCAGGTGGTTTCTCCCTTTTCCTGATTTATCAAGGATTTCTTTTTACTACATCAGTTGCAGGCGACCTTGAAATACCTATTCATAATATGTACGTATTATATTAGTATAAATGTATTATTTTTCTGCAGTATTGGCTTTGTTCTCATATTTTGTCTGTGCTAAAAGATGTATTACCTGTCTTTTAAACTTCGTGGTATTAAAAAATTCCAATTGTAAAAAAACTGTGATATGTTTCTAAAATCTGTTAGGCCTTTAGAAGAAAAATATATATATATGCCACAACATTTAATAGCAATACAGTTTTTGATACTAAAAGGAAAAAGATTTTAGAGAATGACGCTAGATATTTCATAACATTATAACTCATGACTGCTTTCATGTCAGATGTTTTCTGCAGTCATACAAACACGGCCAAAGCTTTTAGTATTTTCAATATTTCTCCATAGTATAGTATAATCTATTTACTTTCACGCGATGAACACTGCGGCTGTCATTTGTGCAGGTTGTGGCAATTTGTTGCGGTTGTTATTTGCATTATCATAGCATTCCACCAGCGTTCTATGTGTTGCTGTCACTTTTGTCATAAAGATTGCATATAAGGAGCTGCGCTTCAAGTGCAGAATTGTGTGGTTCTGAGTGCTAGCTAGCTATGTATGTGTATATAGAAATGTAAGTATTTCTATAAATACGTCGTTCTTTACTTTGTTTACCCAGATTTTATTTAGTTTCATAATTTGAGGATTCAGCAGCATACACACTACTCGTATAGGCATAATTTAACACACTCAACTCCTTGGTTCGACTTAAGAGTTTATGAAAAGTTTTTGTGATACTAAAGTTTTTCCATTTCTGCCGTAATATTTTAAAAGTTTTATTAATTCTGCTTGCATATAAATTCACATCCGTTCATTTGTAAAAATAAGTTTATGGTTAACTTTGTCAATGTACCATGGGTTCACTTGAAGACGCTTCTTTTAATATAAACATAATTCCAATAACAATTAATAAGAAAATAATTACATGGTTGTTAATAATAATATTACAATAACTTTAGGTGAAATTTTGCAGCCACAATTCTGTGTATAGAAGCTATTCTATATTTTTGGGGGTTTCGCAATTACAATAACAGCGGTTTCAAAAGTGAACCAAAGGAAAAACAAGAAAAAATATTAACTCGGTAAGAGAGATTGATTTCGATCGATAAGTTTGTATGGCAGCTATTTGCTATAGTGATTTCGTTTAGATAATTTCTTCGGAGATGACACCATTGCCACAGTCAACAATCCTTATCAACTTTCTTGAATATATCTCATCAAATTAAACAGTTTTCCAAGCAAACATTTGATTGCGATCATTCAGTTTGTACGACAGATATTTGTTGCTTGGTCCGAAATCGGCGGTTTCAATAAATGGGACCTATTGGGCCTGCTGGGGAGAAAATAACGTGAACAAAATTTCAGAGTGATATATTAAAAACTGAGACACTAGTGCCCATCATATATTTATGTACGTTATAGAGTCTCCGATTTTTCCTTCAGGGCATTACAAACAAAGTTAGTATATACCGTGCAGTAAAATGCTAGTTTTCAATTTGAATTACTTTTGCATACAAAAGCATTATAATTTCTGTGTTGCTCATACGACATGGTGTACTATATAATATACATACGTTTGACGCATAATAATAACTGTTACAAAAACTACACAAATGGAGAACAAAATTACAGTATTTATATATGCCGCTTGTCAAACCAATCGAAAAAACGTTCCATGCACATTTGTTTGTGTTGCGCATCTTTCATGGCAACAAGTGACACCTGGTTCTTTTATAATTTTTCTTCATAATCAAGGCAAACACAAGGTAACACAAAGCTTTTAATATGGGACACTAAAAGAAACCTTAAACTACGTTTCCAAAAACAATACAGCACCCCAGGAATAGATCGCCACATATGATTTAAATTCGTTTGGTGCAATTAATTTAGCTGTATTAATTTATGTTTCATGTGGCCCATTTATCTTATGTATGAAAATGAATCGCAAAATGTGTTGCTAAGCGAATAACTCAACCAATGGACCAATTTGGCCAATTCTTTTTTCTAAAATGTACAAACGAATGATTGTTTGTTTGTTAGTAGCGCTAAGAGAACGGCTGCACCAATCTTGATGAAATTTGCAGAGGTTGTTCGTTGTGGATCGGGGAAGGTTTGGAAATAAAAGTACCTTTTCATGAGGAAAAGTCGCAAAATTGGACAATCCCAAAAAGCAACTTTTTTCCATAAAATTTTTTTTAAATTTTTGTTTTTCAATATTTTGATTTGTAAATTATTTGAATCGTGCAATTTTGGTCGTATGCTTTTTTATTCCGGCTATTCAAAAAAAAAATTATTGAAAATTATTCAGTGAAAAATTTATGTGTGTTTCACATAAAGTGATCAATTACAAGAGGTCGTGCTAACATCGGTCGGGGTTCTTTTTGCCATCAACGTATGGCAGCCCAAGACACATGAACGAATACTCCCAGGATGCGATGACATACATGTGGAATTATGGAACGCGGTCAATCAGCAAGCGATCGTCACGATGTCACATCACGACTTTTCAAACAACAGCTGCGATGTTTGATGGACTTTATCTTGAAGCAACATACATATGTGGGGTGCTGGTAGATGCTAGATGTACTTTGTTGAGTGGCAAAAGAGAGGTTTGCCGCACGCACACATTCTTCTTTGGATGATGTATGGCGGTTACACCAGATCAAATTGATGAAATCATTTCTGCGGAAATTTGTGATGCAGAGAAAGATCCAGCATTATACGAAGAGGTGAAAACCAATATGGTTCATGAACCTTGCGGACATCACAATCCCACTTCGGGTTGTATGTCTGACAATATTTGCACGAAAGACTATCCATGTGCTTTTCCTTCGGAAACACAAACTAGAAATGATATCCCCTATTGGCTTCGCTCACCAGACGACAATGGCAGAGCATTCAGCATTCAATTTAGAATAGTGAATATCGAAGTTGACCACACACGGATGGTACTATATTCATCATTATTGTCTAATTCACATTGAAAACTCATATCAATGTTGAGTATTGCAATTGGTTTAACCGATAAAATACGTTAGTAATTACGTCACCAAATGAAGCAACATGGCGGTTATTGGTCTTGAACGATACGGTCGATACGTGAACTGCAACAAAGCGCTTTGTAGGATATTTACTTTTGCAATTCATGAACGTTTTCCGACTGTTGTGCCTCTCGCACTTAATTAGGAGAATGGCCAAAGAGTGTATTTCAACCCAGAGATTTCAGTACAGCCAGCAACTAAATTAACATTTACGAGTTTTTTCTTAACTTTTGTCAGTGATCCGTTTGCGAGAACATTGCTCTATTCGGACATACCTTGATATTACACATGGAATGGATCGTCGAAGAAGTAGTTACGCAGAAAGCAAGGCCAACCAGTAGATGGACATCCAGGTATGTTCTCAACTAATGCATTAGGACGAATTTACACATTCCTCCCGAAAAACGACTATTGTTTCTACCTTCGGTTGCTATTGATTAATGTACGCGGTTCAACTTTATTTGAGTCACTGTGAATGGTACGGTGTGTGCAAGTTTTGGAGAAGTAAGCCAGCAATTACAATTGCTGGAACATGTTAATCACTGGAATGAAAATGAAGTTCGCATACTTTTCGCGATAAAAATTTCGACATTTTACATCGTCTTCGCTAAAGATTGGAAATCGTACAATTCCGGTTGATACTTCCGGTGGTTTGATATCAATTCCAGCTTCCTTTATCATTTCACGAAAGTTGAACTCATCACGAATGTTCTATACAAATCGATCGATAGTATTGACAATGAAGACGACGCCGTGAATTATCCAGTGGAATTTCTAAATTCTTTGGACAGGCTTGGTATGCCACCGCATCATTTGCTTCTCAAAGTTGGATCTGTCGTTATTATGTTCCGCAATCTGCGCTATAGAATACAAATGGGCAGAATGCATGATTCTAAGAATTCCTTCGCCTTCTAACGATTTGCCATTTCAGTTCAAACCTATTCCGTTTCCAGTGAAAATTGCATATGAAATTATAAATTTAACTTTCTTTCCATTTCAAAACACATAATTTCCCGCAGGACAACGTCTGCGCGGTCAGCTAGTTGTATATAAATATATCAATCGTCGATTCTCGTTTCCAACCAAAAACACAAAGTATAAACCCCTAGCTTCTTACATATTTAAATATATTTTATGTCTAACACTTCTTCAACTGGAATAAATTGAAGTATTATTAATAGTATAAACAGTTGATTAAACACATGCAAATAAGTAATAATTATAACAGTGCTCATCCAATAAAAACACCAAATTATTTGCTATGAATAAACTAAATGAAAGCAAAAAAATCGCTGTAAAAATTATCACTCCTTGAAACTTTAACTGAAACAAGAAAATACGTTAACTTCGGCTGCACCGAAGCTAATATACCTTCCACAGGTGTATTTCTTCTAGTAATTATGTGTTCAGTTTGTATGGAAGCTATACGCTATAGTAATCCGATCTGAACAATTCTTTCGGAGATTACATTATTATCTTAAGCAGTAATCCATGTCAAATTTCGTGAAGATACCACCTCAAATGCAAAAGTTTTCCTTACCAGCACTAGATTCCGATCGTTCAGTTTGTATGGCAGCTATATGCTTCCGATCTGAACAATTTCAACGGAGATTACATAGTTGCCTTAGAAAATAATCTATAGCAAATTTCGTGAAGATACATTGTCAAATGCAAAAGTTTTCGATACAAGAACCTGATTCCGATCGTTCAGTTTGTATGGTAGCTATATGCTATAGTCATCTTTTTAGAAATGAGGAAAACTAACCACCGAAGACGGATCCTTCTTGACCACTTTAATGCGAACCCTAACACATTTACTTAAACAACTGCATTTATGATCACTTAAAACATCTATTTGAGGAAAAGTCCACCCTCAAGTTTTGACTTGGCACCGAATGACTTCTTTTTATTCCTGCACGAAAAAAAATTAACTGAGTGGTAAACACCTGGAGATACGTTTGATGCGTCCATAATGCCTGTTTTGGAGATACGTCAATCAGACTGGTAAAAGTGCCTTAATTTCCAGGTACATTCAAGGTAGGAATATATGAAAATTGAAAAATGAAATTAGGTATTTTTAAGTAAAAAAGTTATATGAGACTTACAAAAGCTTAAAAAGCTGTAAAGAAAACCAAGCTAATCAAAATTTCGGATAGATTTACAATAAAACGACATACTTACGGCTTTAACCATCCGTGTATAGTCGTGTATTCTATAATTATATAAGAATTCGAAGTAATAATTTAGTGAGTGATGTAACTATGTTGAATTCCTCGAAAATAATTTAAGATTAATTAGGGGAACGAATAATGTTTGGTAGCAAGGTTGTCGCATGAAGCAGAACTATCAATGAAAATATGTATTTGAAATAACTTTTATCTCTGCGATTTAAAATAACATCAGGATAGAAAATTCCTGCACCTACATCAAGTAATAACTAAACTTTTGACAACATATGTATATAATTCTTTCAGCTCATGGCTATCTAAGAAGCATTTTAACACATGAAATAACAGCCAATGAATTCCAAAGTGATTACTAATTTTTACTAAGCTGATTAAGAGATAGTTTTAAATTTGTCAAGGAGTTAACGTAGGCGAGTAAATACCCAGTACTATATTTCCTCCCGAAATTGTAAATGAAACAATTTTACTAATTACAGCTAATTCTTTTACTTCCACTTAACTCCCATTTTCATCTGTCCTTCAAGACAGAGTCAGATGACCGTTCTTTATTAAAATCAAAATGCGACTGCTCGCTTACATGTTAAAATGAACTTATTCAAAAATGAATGAATGAACATATACAGAATATATACAGTGGAACGAATAAAAAATGAATCTGTATTGTAATAGATTGTAGGGCTGCCAATCGTGACAAATATGGTGATGACAGCTCGGCCTCTCCTGACATTAACTCGTCCCGAGTTATTCGTCATTAATAGCATCTTCAGGATCACCATCATCGTCTATTTCGGGAAATAAGGCACACCACGGTTTCATCGATATCTTCAACGACGTAACGATCGAACCTCAATACTTTCTTAACCACGTAGGGACCTTTATATTTCGGGTGTAACTTCTTCGACTCGCCCGTGTTTGGAGGAGGAGCTTCGACCAGCACCAGCGCTCCCTCTTCGTACCGTACTGGTTTGGTGTGACGTGCATCAAATTTGGCCTTCCACTTAACTCGTGCCAATTTGATATTTCGTATAGCTTCATTTCGTCGACCATTCATTTGCAGATGTTCTTCTTCGTTCTGGATCGCTGCTAGCATCAAGTTACCACTTAAGTCGCGTAGGGGAAAGTCGTATACCAAATCAATCGGCGCAAACTTTGTTGTCGCGTTCACCTTAGTATTTAAGGACCATTGCAGCATACGAACATGTGTATCCCAATCTTTCGCCTCACTGATCGATGCTCTCAAAAATGCCAATACTGCTTGATTAACCCTTTCTGCCAAACCATTCGAACGTGGTGTACGCACAGCTACCTTAATATGTTGTATATTGTTTACCTCGCAATAGTTACCAAATGCTACTGACGTAAATGCGGTACCTCTATCTGTTACAATTCGTTGTGGTAAGCTGAAGAAAAGAGTCAGATCATTCAACGCATCCACGACCGGTTTGGTTTTCGTAGATCTAGTTGGGACAACTACCGAATACCTGGTGAGTGCGTCCACGATGACCAGAACGTACTCATAACCACGTCGACTTTTCACAAAAGGCCCAAGATGATCCAAGTGTAAAGTGTGAAACGGTAATTTTGGAACCTCCATGGCATAGAGCTCGCATTCCTTGCGAATCGGTTCGCGACTGTAACAGCACTCAATACACGACTTGATAAAGCCTTTTGTAAAGTTCCTCATGCGCGGAAACCAAAAATGTTGCATGATCCTTTTTAAAGTACCGTCGACACCGGGATGACCCACATCGTCATGGCAGAGTTTAAGTATCCGCCATCGCATGCCTTTTGGAACAACTAACAAATTACTCCCATTCTTACTTAAGCGGAACAACCGGTGATTCTTCAAACAGAAACTTTTTCTTATGTCACTGTGTTGATTGCCAGCGTCTTTATCTTCGATTAAGCGTATAATTTCATTCAGCTTGCTATCTTGCCTTTGCATGGTGCAAACCCAATCGTCAACTGTCAGCGTCAAAATCTTACTGGATACGTCTTCTACCTGTTCGTCTCCTCTTATTGGTGCACGACTTAGAGCATCAACGTGACTCATCGTTGACCCGGCCCGATGTATTATGTCATAGTCGTATTCCAACAATCGTAGTAGCCAACGTGCTACTTTCGGAATCATAGGTTTTGACATCTTTGCAGTCGTCATCGCCTGACAACCTGTTACGATGGTAAAACGTTTACCGAGCAAGAACATTCTGAAGCGTTCACATGCCTCAACCACAGCGAGCACTTCCAGCTCATATGCATGCCAATTCTTTTCCTGTTGCGTACATGCCCTACTGTAATATGCAATTGGCTTCAATCCACTCTCATCTCGTTGCATAAGAATCGCGGCTATACCCATACTTGAAGCGTCTGTATGTAGCTCATGGTCCTTCGTGATGTCATAAATTGTCAAAATTGGGGCTTTACTTATCAACTCGATTAAACGCTGGAATGACTCTTTACATGTTGAGTCCCAAACGAAATCTGCGTCCTTCTTCGTAGCGATCAATGCATATTCGGGAACAAACTTCCGGAAAAACCCTGTCAACCCTAAAAACCTTCTAACTTCTACCTGATTTTGCGGCGTTGGAAAGTGTTCAATCGCTGATGTCTTTACAATACCCGGTCTAATACCATTTTCATCTACCTGATGCCCTAGGAAAGTAACCTCGCTCTTCATGAATGAACATTTTGATAATCTTAGCGTTAACCCTTCCTTCTGAACGATTTTTAAAAACTCTTCTAAGTAAAATAAATTTTCTTCTTCCGTATCAGTAGCTATAATCACCTCATCCACATAGCTTACAACTGCTTTATTCAATGGTGCAATCAGCTGAGTCACCATTTTTTGAAATGCACACGGAGCATTTCGCAAACCAAATGGCATTCTATTAAACTCATAATGGCCATTGTGCGTTACAAAGGCGGTAAACGGTTTTGCGTCTTCCTCTAACTCAATCTGGTAGTAGCCAGACATTAAATCCAACGTGGTAAAAAACTTTTTACCAGACAGTGTCGCCAAAACGCCATCAACTGTCGGCATCAACCACGGTTGTTTTTCAGTTACAGCATTTAACTCACGGAAATCAACGCACAACCTATCCTCCCCATTTTTCTTACGCACCATAACTACTGGTGATGCATATGTGGATTCAGATCTACGCACAATACCCAACTGCATTAACTCATCTACGATTTCCTCAACAACACGCTGTTTAGGAATTGGAATACTATATGGTTTCTTATAAATTGGTTTCGATGACGTTAATTTGATATTCATTCTGAATTGCCTTGATATACCTAGTTCAGGTAACTTTTCACCGAAACAATTCGCATAAACATTCACCATTTCAATTAACTTTTGCTCCATCCCTACCCTTAACTCAGCACCTATATCTAAGACATCCCTTTTAATTTGCATGATTGTGCACATGCCTTCTTCAATCACTACAGTGCCTTTGGATAGGACATCAATACCAACAATTGCTTCGTAAGTCATCACTGAGTCGTCTATTACCCATAATTCGACAGATCGTGTAGCTTTATTCATTCTTATTTGGGCTAACATTTTTCCGTGGCAGGTAATCTGACTACCTCCAAAACCAATTAATCTTTCATTGCATTCAGTGATACACAAACCACACTTTGTTGCTATTGATTTCCTAACCAGTGATCTGCTACTGCCTGAGTCAATTAGTGCCTTACACCGTACATTTTCGTTGCCAAAGATTTCAATGTCCATGCACAACTCTTTGCACTGATTTCTTTCTATTTCTATTTTATTCACTGACATATCGTTTTCTTCAACTTCTACTCTTTTAGCATTTTCTGCACTTTCACTATCTTTTATTCGATGCACTCGCTCATTCTGTTTAAACTCTCTCTTTTTCCGAGGCTTCACACAATTCCTTGCAATATGCCCTCTTTCCTGGCAATTAAAACATATTGGGCCATTTGCACTCTTGCTTACCCTACTTGCCACTTCTGGTGTTTGCTGTTGTTTGTAGTGAAATTCATTTAACTTAAATTTATTCTCCCCGCTCGGTGGTATACTCAACAGCGATTGTAATAAATCAGAGCACTTATTAAACTTCATTGCACTTAAAACCCTACTCAAATTATCGTCCATTAATCCATTAATAATATATCGTATTATAGACATATCGTCAATATTATCTCGTCGGCCTATTGCTAGCATTTTATAATAAAATTCATCAATTTTCTCACCCTTACCCCTTTTTGAATTCATCATTCTTATATGTGTGTCTGCAGAATTTCTCACGCACGGAAAATCTGCTAAAAAAGAAACTACAAAATCACTCCACTCACGATAAACTGGTTGTGCATCAGCCCATCGCTTTGCCACTCCCCGCAGCCTACTGAGAACAGCGAATATGACGAAAGTGTCTTCCCAATGATATGCTGCTCTCAATTGCTCAACTCTCTCTATAAATTGTATCGACGTGTACGTGTTGTCAATGGGGTTGAACTCAGGCAGAATCGCTGCTATTTCGTTTGGTGTATAACCTCTGCCTCTTGTTGCTAGTGCTCTCTCTTCCGCTCTCGTGCATGTTTCATCGAACCAAGGCGCTGATCGTTCTCTATATTCTGTATGCGTTTCTGCTTGTGGCGTTGTTAGCAAGTGCGCATTTGACGCATTAATTTCTTGAGTCGCAATTACTGGTAACGGTTGTTGTATGATGAACGAATGATTAGGATGCCACGACGTAGGTGGTTGCTGCGTACTTGGCTGCGTTGTCGCGCGACTTACGTTTTCGTACCCAATCGTACTCAATGATTTAAAAATGGAATAAAAATTAATTTTCTTTTTTAATAAATCTTTTATTAACTGAATTCTTCAGACACGTTTTCAAAAGATCGCTAAGCGTCATCCCAACAATATGGGGTAGGTACAAAAAAGGTGCTATCTGGAAAGTAAGATATGTTTAATATGTATAGGAATGTATAGGAAAGTTCTATTCTATTATTATAGTGTGTTTACAATGTATTTATTTGGGTACGCAATATAACTTATGGAAATTGGGATATGTTTAATATGTATGTTTATTATTCTATTATTATAGTGTGTTTACAATGCGTTTATTTGGGTGTGGAATGTAACTTATGGAAATATGTATGTTTATAGTGTGTTTACAATGTATTTATTTGGGGACGGAATGTAACTCCTCCCCTCTTAGATTCGAGATTCCCCTGGATCTCGTAATAGCTTTACGTTTAAATTGTCTGTGCTTATGGTAACTAATTTTATATTACAAAATATTGGTATGTATGTATATATCGGGTGATTTTTTAAGAGCTTGATAACTTTTTTTAAAAAAAAAACGCATAAAATTTGCAAAATCTCATCGGTTCTTTATTTGAAACGTTAAATTGGTTCATGACATTTACTTTTTGAAGATAATTTCATTTAAATGTTGACCGCGGCTGCGTCTTAGGTGGTCCATTCGGAAAGTCCAATTTTGGGCAACTTTTTCGAGCATTTCGGCCGGAATAGCCCGAATTTCTTCGGAAATGTTGTCTTCCAAAGCTGGAATAGTTGCTGGCTTATTTCTGTAGACTTTAGACTTGACGTAGCCCCACAAAAAAATAGTCTAAAGGCGTTAAATCGCATGATCTTGGTGGCCAACTTACGGGTCCATTTCTTGAGATGAATTGTTCTCCGAAGTTTTCCCTCAAAATGGCCATAGAATCGCGAGCTGTGTGGCATGTAGCGCCATCTTGTTGAAACCACATGTCAACCAAGTTCAGTTCTTCCATTTTTGGCAACAAAAGTTTGTTAGCATCGAACGATAGCGATCGCCATTCACCGTAACGTTGCGTCCAACAGCATCTTTGAAAAAAATACGGTCCAATGATTCCACCAGCGTACAAACCACACCAAACAGTGCATTTTTCGGGATGCATGGGCAGTTCTTGAACGGCTTCTGGTTGCTCTTCACCCCAAATGCGGCAATTTTGCTTATTTACGTAACCATTCAACCAGAAATGAGCCTCATCGCTGAACAAAATTTGTCGATAAAAAAGCGGATTTTCTGCCAACTTTTCTAGGGCCCATTCACTGAAAATTCGCCGTTGTGGCAGATCGTTCGGCTTCAGTTCTTGCACGAGCTGTATTTTATACGGTTTTACACCAAGATCTTTGCGTAAAATCTTCCATGTGGTCGAATAACACAAACCCAATTGCTGCGAACGGCGACAAAGAGACAAGTTCCTTTAACATTCTTCTCTAATCTTTCACATTACCCCAATATATAATATTTTTCCTCTTCGCTTAAGTTTATGTCAGATATATCTAATTCAACTTGATGGAAAATAAAATATTAGTTATGAAACTAATTAAGTTTATGATCTATAATATAAGCGTGAAATGTTCTGTGTTGAATACATCTGAACTTTAGTGCTACCTCCACTTGCCAAGGTCATATACATATGAATGAGTACACCAAATATAAAGGGCGGTAGGAAATTTTATGCACAAAATGTACAACAACTAATCAGCTATTTATAGTGTTCAGTATCTGAAAACGAACTTCTCTTGGTATCAATTTTAATTATATTTTTATGGAAATTAAAAGCATTTCCTTTTAAACGAGAAGGAATGCTAGTTTTTTCAATATTGGATGGAACCAGCGAAAATATATGAAACTCGACGATTAAGCAGTCCATAAAAGCGCAATTTGAGACAATTTTTAAAGTAATGCTCTCAAAGAATTATTTATATACTGGAATTTATGGGAAAACTTATATTTATTGGCTTCAGCCAATCTCCATGATAGCTTAATAGATACAATAAAGCTGCAGTTATTTTTGATTTCACACCTTTACTGCTTGTTTAAATGAATAAATATTTAAGGAGCTTTCCTGCAAATTTTTTCATTAAGATAAAGTCAAATGTTCCAAATCTTCTGAAATAACCCAATAAAACAATAAAACCTTTAGGGGCGAAATGATTTTACTTGAAAATGCTTTCTCTTAGAAGTTGACCTAGCAGACCACAGCAGTGAGCATTAATAAAATTTCTATAAACAAAAAGAAATATTAAAATTAATAGCTATAATTAAAAACCCTCAAAACTAACAAATTATACATAAATAAAAAGCTTTTTGAGGAATGAAATTTATAAAATTTGATATTTGAATAAAATAGTTTTCGATTTTGGTATTATAGTTAAAGAAATTGCTTCTAAAAATTGTGTGCATGATGGATTTCATAGTTACATAATGCTACTTCATTAGAGAAATATGCTATGATTATGATACTTCGTCAATAAGATTATTAGATATGTGAGAAAAGTTTCTTTAAAACTAATATTCTAAAAACCATCATTGTATAAAAATGAGCGCAGCTTGAACTCATTCCTTTAAGAATTCTTCCTATGTTAGTTAAGTTAAAAGAATAAAAATTCAAAGAGTGTTTACGTATATCGATTTGCATGCAACATCAAAGTAAACTTCTTTTAAGAAGTTCATAATATTTCTTTCGAACAGCTTTACATGCCTCGTTGACAGCTGTTTTCTGGCTAAAAGCACACTCTACCTACAAATAATCTGGATATTTTATGCATGACCATTTTCGGTATAAATAAAGTTTCTCTTTTACAAAAAGACACTGAAAAGTCGTGAAAGAATTTCATAAGTCTGGAAAATTCGGAAAGAGTAAAAGCATTTCTCATATATTTTTGTTTTAAAATGTTTCTACGGAGAGGGTGAAAGTAAATATTTTGTTTAAAAACTCCATTTTGAGTCTCCGCAAAATGCAAATACACATACTTGTGAAAGCATAGTAAAATATATATATGCATTTAGCTTTTTGTGCCCACAAAGTTTCTTCAAAGTGAAAAAATTCTTGTAAATTTATGTAAATATATCTTCTACTATCTTCCTATACATTTATATACGTATATTTGTATGTACATATATTAAATATACTTCACTAAAAGGTGTCGAAACTTTCTTGACACTGACACGTTTTTCCACTCCTTTGCTTACCATCAAGTAGCTACATCGGCCTTTTAACGAAACATCTTTGCATCTTTTACCTTTTTTTAGAAAGTTAAAAAGAAATTGTTATAAGCCACTTCGAAATTGTTGTTTATATGCCGGCATAAATGAAGAGTGTAGCGAAATAACCAAATTCACACCAACCAATTATTATGATGCTCCAGCACGCTTTATCCCAAGTAAAAAAGATACGTTGAAAATTTGTTTGTTTGTGTACCACACCTGTAATTATACATAAAATAAGTGGGAAGTATTTTTTTTTAATCCTTATTTTAAACTTTGTCAACTAATCTGCGCTCACTTGCTTGTGCCAAACATTACTCTTTTACAAATACCACGCAAAATTACATTTTAATTAGTTTTTCATTATCATTTTTAACACTATCTTCCCCAGATTCAAATCTCACATTGCAAGAATTTTGAATGAATAATAATTCAAGTTTTTCAATTTTCTTTCTCTATACTCGTTTATTTGCATGCAAGTCCCAATCAAAAATTATTTTTTAGACGTATGATATTCCCAATGGGACAATACTCTTTTCGTTGTAGGCTTAAGTGTTGTGGATATTGCGCAACCTCAGAGACAGCGTACAGTGTGCACCAAAGCCGATATTTCTGCTCTGGATCAAAAAGTTGTAAGAGACCCCAATGAGTCCATCCGTCAACAGACATTGTTAAGTTGACGTGTTATTGTTGACATGCTGCAAAACGCGGTCATAAATTGGGCCTCTAAGCGGCAATTTATTCAGACCGTCCACGGCTGTCACTTTCTAAAATAGTTTTTGAAATACTATATAATGCACACTTTTATATACATTATTAAGACATGTTCTTGGCAGTAACATTAAACTTTATGCGTTTTATTACGTTTAGATATACTTTATTCAAGTAATGTTATTCGAGGGTTTTGCAAGGCGTGATTTTTAAAATACGTCCAAGGGAGCAGGCTTTAATTTCAGTTCTGGCTTAATTACTATAGTAAGTTAAGATGAAATAAAATGCTAGCGGCAGCTTTAGTTTTAAAATAAAAGTTTATATTTACTAAAATATAAGCCAATTATAAAAAAAAAATAAATACTAAAAAAGAAACACCCAGAATTGTACATTTTCATATGTATCAGAACATGGTTTATATATTTCCTTATACTCAGCCTCAATGTTATCTTTTCATTAAAACTGAAACGAAACAGGTATGCTGCTTCAACGATAAAATATCAGCGATAATTTTACTGCGGTCACCCTAACTATATGTAATATCTCTTTTTAATTGCTTTTACTGTGTTTTTTAAAAATGATTGTATGGCCTCCTTCCTGTTACCAAGTAAACAAAAATAACAAAGACGCTAGGTGAACAAGTCCATTTATCATTCAAGACTTCGTAATTACCTTTTCCTTGTGAAAAGTGTTTACGTGGAGGATGGCGTCTCGTGTAGAAGTTCACGCAAGTGAGGAAAGTTCTCTGATCGTCATTCACTTGGGAGTGGGCAGAAACGATTCTTTTACATATGGCTCAAGCAACTCAACTTTCGGTCTTTGACCAAGTATCCTCTGGGTAGTCTAAGAACATTCGTCTGAAAGCGAGCTAAAGTGAGAAGGCGAAACATCCCTCCACAGGGTTGTGCGCTGGGTTTGGGAGCGCCCACTTAAAAAACGCACCCAGTGAAAAATAGCAATCAGCTTAACTATGGTTATCTGCGGCACTAGATTCCAGTATAAAACAATTCATCAAGCCACCCGTCTGTCTCCGGATCGAAAAGCCACCAACCAGATCGATCACGTTGTGAAAGACGGAAGACACGTCTCCAGTATTCTAGATGTGCGTGCGCACCGAGGTTCTAACATCGACTCGGACCACTATCTTGTTGCAGAAAAGACTCGGACCCGCCTCTGTGTAGCAAAAAACGCACGCCAACAAACACAAGGAAATTTCGACGTCGAGAAGCTGCAATCACAACAGACAGCCGAACGATTTTCTACTCGATTTGCACTCCTGCTATCGGAGAGCATTTCGAACTCCTTACGTACAGCTGCAACGAAAAATGCAAAAGAACAGCTGGTACGACGAGGAGTGCCGTGTCGCAGCGGAGAGAAAACAGGCTGCATATCTCGCAACGTTATGATCGACCACAACACGTACGGGATGAGATAGATACCGAGGATTGAAGAGGGGAGCAAGACGCATTTGCAGACAGAAAAAGAAAGAGGTCGAAATGCGTGAGAATAAAGAGCTTGTTAAGCTGACCGACAATGGTAATGATCGAAAGGTGATCTAGTGACCAGAGCATACTTAAATTATGGAAGGAAAACTTCTCCAGCCTGCTGAATGGCAGTGAACGCGCAACGCCAGGAGAAGACAAACCCAATCGATTATGATGAAACGTTCCATTGCCCGACCATGGAGAAGTTCATATAGCAATTACCCGTCTGAAGAACAACAAATCGGCGGTGGCCGATGGATTACCGGCCGAGCTATTCAAACACGGCGGCATAAAACTGATAAGGAGCATGCATCAGCTTCTTTGCAAAATATGGTCGGACGAAAGCATCCCCAATGATTGGAATTTAAGTGTGCTCTGCTCAATCCTCAAAAAGGGAGAACCCACAATCTGCGCCAACTATCGAGCCGTTCGATATCAAACGAGGTTTCAGACAAGGCGACTCCCTATCGTGCGACTTCTTCAACCTGCTGCTGAAGAAAATAATTCGAGCTGTGGAACTTAATCGACTTACAATCTTTTATAAGAGTGTACAGCTGCTGGCGTATGCCGATGATATTGATATCATAGGTCTCAACACCCGCGCTGTTAGTTCTGCTTTCTCCAGACTAGAAAAGGAAGCAAAGCAAATGGGTCTGGCAGTGAACGAGGGCAAGACGAAATATCTCCTGCCATCAAACAAACAGTCGTCGCACTCGCGACTTGGCACTCACGTCACTGCTGATATTCATAACTTTGAAGATAGTTTCGTATATTTGGGAACCAGTGTAAACCAACACCAACAATGTCAGCCTGAATATCTAACGCGGGATAACTCTTTCCAACAGGTGCTACCTCGGACTGAGTAGGCAATTGAGAAGTAAAGTCCTCTCTCGGCGTACAAAAGCCAAACTCTATAAGTCGCTCATTATTTCTGTCCTGCTATATGGTTTATAGGCATGGACCACGACAACATCTAATGAGTCGACGTTGCGAGTTTTTGGGAGAAGTTTCGATGAAACGATTAGCTGTATGAGATATTCGACGACATTGACATAGTTCAGCGAATTAAAAGACAGCGGCTACGCTGGCTAGGTCATATTGTCCGGATGGACGAAAACACTCCAGCTCTGAAAGTATTCGACGCAGTACCCGCAGTGGAAGCAGAGGAAGAGGAAGACCTTCACTCCGTTGGAAGGATCAAGTGGAGAAGGACCTGGCTTCGCTTGGAATATCCAATTGGCGCCACGTAGCGAAAAGAAGAAACGACAGGCGCGCTTAACAACAGCGCTCGGCTATAATCGCATAAGCGGTGTCTACGCCAATTAAGAAGAAGGATAAGTTGTTTACATAGTAGCAACCACTTCATACTCCTGCAATCAAAGACGCCGAAATACGTTAACATATGTAGGTGTTAACAAAACTTTATATTAATCTAACTTGGCCGATATATGTATGAAAAAGTCAACTGGAAGCTCGAAAATATTTATATTAGTTCCATTGTTGTTAAGGGAAGTTATGATCCAATTCAACCAATTTTTAACAGAAGGGTATATACATATATGATTTTCCAAAGAAACATTTCCCTGAATTTCAATAATAAATTTCCAGACTGACCGGTACTTTCGCAAAAGTTCTGCCATTCGTGCTCCATATTTATGCGTCTGGGTCCGCGAAAAGTAATAATTCGGTTTTGACAATTTTTAGGCCTAAGATGAAAAACCTTTAGGACACTACAAGGGGCTTTCCAAAGTAAACAGGACTTAAAAAAAAAAAAACAGAACAAATATTTTTTTTTCGGAAAAATCAATTTTTTTTATTCAAAATTATCTCCTTTTGCTTTAAATAGCTTTTTGTATGGTCAAAAAGTATGTCAAACGAGTTTTTTAGCTCGTTGGCCGGTATGGCCGCCAGCATGCCGGTGCAAGCCTTTTGAATGGCCTCTATTGTCTGCATATCTTTTTCCACCATCTCGTGAGTATAATTTAATGTCTCTGAAATATTTATTTATAAATTTATCACACTTTTAGTAGTTTTAACAAAACTGTTATATGTGGAGAGGGTGGAATTATTATCCGATTTCATCCATTTTATTCTGTCGGTATAAGTTCTGATAGAATTTGTGCTTGGCGGGTTTCATTATTGTAGCTTTATTAGTTAGAAGATATGTGCATTAAATCCATTAGATCGCTAAATCTTGCCCCTTCCTTAGAAGTTTATTATTAAATAATCACTACAGTAAAAAGAAAAAGTCTCTAAACGACATCTACTAAAGTCAAACCTTCACATATACAATCTAACTCAATTTAACGCTGTACAAACAGTTAAATCACAAAACAAAAAAATAAGGAGAAGGTTCAATGCAAGGAAATGTGAGAAGAGAAAAACATGCCAACATTGCATCAAGTTGCAGTGAAACACACATTTCTTCTCGAGTCTGCCCTCCAAGCGAACCTCTAGCAGACCTAGCATAGCCAGCCAGTCAGTAAAACTGTGAAATTACCAAATGGATGGATGAACGGGCGAAAGCTATGTCCTTGCTCAATTCGGATTCAACTCAAGTACGTGGTAGCAAACCTTGAGGAAAGCTTAACTATATAAAACAATTGAAATTTTATGTGGCGGAAAAATTTAACGAACCAACGTTTTGTATGCTGTTGAAGAGCCGATTGCGCTTGCCTTGCCAACGCCATTAATCACACATCCAATGGCAAGTGTTATACACATACAAATGTTTACTATAAATTATCCAGTGAACTTGTGGTTCTTAATATCTGAGGTTTTCAATAAAGCTAAACTTTTTCTCTTTGATAGCAGTTACTTTTTATGCACTTAGTTTGGTTTGCATTTCATGAAATATTCTGTCGAATTCCGTCGTTATGGATGCGTTTTGCACCACGCTTTCACTAGTCAATAATACTTGTCCACAGAGTCGCCGTACAGTGTGCATCCAAGACATTAATGTGCTGTTGAGCAGACTGTCAAAGAAGATCCGAATTAGTCCGTACGCCATGGCGCACAACAATTGGAACTGGGTACATGCATTTTATGGAGGTTTTGCGGACTGCCAAAAGCCAATTTCTGCAAGAATTGAAGCCGAATGAGCATCAAGCTCGTCGCGTGCTAGGTGAATGGGCACAAACCCTGAGATGGCCATCAATACCAATTTTTAAAACAAATTTTGTTCAGCGTTCATCACTCACTCTCGCTCACTCTCGGTTCAAGGAAAGTTACTGTTTGGTATATTCTATGGTCAGAGAGTGCCATATTTCTTCAAAAACGATGCCGTTCAATGGTTCCAATAAGGCATGCCACACTACCAACGATACAATCAATTAATTGGAGGCAATTTTTGGTGTGCTCATTATCTAGCGTTCGTGGGCCTAACTTGGGCTGGCTGGCTTCAAGATCGTGCAGTATTATACACTTCGTGCATAATAAGGTTGGGCAAAAGTGCTTCTAACGACGTTTCCCTCAAACTAAAGAAGAAATTTCCTCTTTGCCGCATATAATCCTACAAAGAGCCAAGCCTCGCTAACGCTAACGTTGCCATGTATCAGCGCATTAAGCGACCATCTTGTTACATAAATATTTAAAAATAGTGTTCAAAGTCTACATTTTCATACCCATTTTCATGCTTTCCCTTAAACACTCGTTCGGGCCTGTAAGTATTTATGCGTTCAACCGATTGAAATTCCGTTTACACCTTGCTTTATCCGAGTTCACCGCTTTAACATGGTTCTCGAATAACTGGCTGTTAAACTATATGTCGTTGGTGCACCAGTTCCTAACGTTTATTAAATTAAATAAATTTTTCTAGAACTTGAGCGCATATATACAAAAACTTATATTTGCACAGATATAGTTCACACAGCTTGCAAGCATGTCAGCAACCTTGACATGCATCTTGTAAAGCTCCAATAAATTTTAAATTGAAGTGGTCGAAAATTACAGCAGCCCTCTATTAGAAAATAAATTGTAATTTTGAAACCTCTATCTTTGATAATTTGTAGTTTAAAATTTATTTGAAAGAAATTTCATTGTTTTTAGTTTAACACTTGTAGTATAAGAAATTTCAAAATGTATACTGAAATGCCTAAAATTAGGTAGCCAAGAAACCGGTTTTGAGATGTTTAAAGCACATAAGCAAATATTTTTCGATAGCTTAAGTCCAACAAAAATAAAATTTAACAGGAAACGACGGCAGATAAAAAACATCATCGAATGGTGTTTAATTTCTAAAGAGACTTTGACAGAAAGTATAAAGAAAATAGTTTATTTTACTTTTAGAAGCGTATTAAAATTAACGGCATTCATTTTATGTAAAAGGCGTTTCATCATTTCATTTATTGCAGTCTCTTGCTTCTCCCAAGGTATAAAGCATATAAGTACAATAGCTTATAACAACGGTGTACACAACGGTAATAACATGTGAGCTTCAAATCTAAAAGCAAAAGTGCGCGTGTTTTGAACATAACACCAAATTGCTATTACGACTTGTGTTGCAGAAACGAATTCGGTGAACCCAATTTTCAAATATTTTTCCACTAAATTAAGTCGTAAGACATAAATAGCGAGTTCAATATTGACTTCTAACGACTAAGGAAATAGTCTATTGGTGTTAAATTACATCTTTTTGGAGACCATTCAATGTCGCAATTTCTTGAAATAATCGAATCTCCAAACTTTTTTTGCAATAATCCGTACTTACCATTATTTTGATAACAAAATTGAAAAATTTGTAAACGTTGCCCTTGCGTATATCTTTCCATAATAAAATTCTAAATATTACTGAAAACAATAAAAAAAATTTTAAATCAAAACATATTAAAAATGGCCGCAACGACACTTAGATATCATATCATGTCTATTGGAACACCCGGTACTATATAATGTAATAGTTATCTACAATTCGGAATTTCTGTACTTTAACATTATAAGGTTGCATCGTAAGTACCACTATCTTGTGCGAACAGCTTGTATAGCTCGTTCAACCCGGTACCATCCACCGCCTAGCGAACCACATTTAGTTCTCATCGTCAAACATAACGTATTATTCATATAGTTCACTCATTGTCTTATGAGCAACACAGAATTTATAATTCACTCGTGTGAATGCTCAGAACATTTGATATATAAATCTAACTGCGTATTACTTTTAAAAGTTAGATTTTATGAGCAAAATCATTAAGCCTAGGTCTTGTTAATATTCCTCTTTAAAAGTTGTGGAATTTGGAATAATAAATATGTTTTCGATTAAACTTTGTTTTAAAAGACACTTGTACAAAGGTTATACTGTACAGGTTAATGTGATAAGGCTTGTGAACAATATGAAATTCAGAGGTACTTTTTCAGTAGCCGTTTTTATGTTGTCATGTTATTTTTGTTCAGTATTGTTTGTCATTTAAACATAATTAGCCTACTGATAGTACTATTCGCAACCATCACCCATTTTTGAATAATATTCGACCGAATAGGTCACGTCCAGCACGCTATGAAGAAAATCAGCCATAGCTGAGAGTGCACACAAAGAGCGTAGAGAGTCGATTCGGCGCCGTTCGCAGCTACACGAACTGGCGAATGGTACAATTGGCCTCATTATACTACGTCGAGATTTAAAATTTAAACGCACAACCGCTCGACCTTCCTAACTCGAGTCGTTCTACGGGCTCTTGAAAAGTTCCATGGAGATCCGACATTTTAGAGCTAAAGTTTGTTCAGCGATGAGGCTAATCCATCAATGGTTATATAAACAAGCAAAATTGCCGCATTTGGGTTGAAGAGCAACCTTAAAAGATTCAAGAACTGCATTTCATCCGAAAAAAACGGGTTAGTGTGAATTGTGAACCGGTGGAAACAAAGGTCTAAATTTTCGTCAGAAATGAACGTAACCGTCGATCAGACTTTCCACACATCGCATCAATAAATGGTTTAGTTGAGAGAATATTTCGGTGAGCAGATAATTTCACGTTTTGCGTCAGTCAATTGGCCACCAAGGTCGTTAGACTTTTTCCTGTGGGATATGTAAAATCTATAGTATACATATGTGTATAATCCCGCTTCGATTCAGACCTTGGGGTAAAACATCACGCATAACATTCGTCACTTACTCTTATTCGGTACCTTGGGGTTTGAGCAGTTTTGGTTGGATTTGGACAACTTTTAGTCATAAGGTGGCATACTTTAAACAAATTATTGGTGCAAAATTTTATTCCGTTATATTAAATAGTTCTTGATTTGTATGAAACACGTTATACGTTAGGTTATATGGGAAGTAAGCCTAGTTCTAGTCCGATTTCGCACTGTGGTATAGTAATATGAGAAGAATACCATGTACTAAATTAAGTCGAAGTCGGCCGGTTGAGTTACGAGATATGTGATTTCACCCAAAGGTGGGCTATGCTACGCCCATTGTTAAATTTTTACACCGCCTCCCATAAAGCCCTTATATATTTTCTTGGAGGTAAAATGTAATGTCTCTGGCGTATTTAGTCATAGATTTATTGCACTTGTAGTAGTTTTTATCAGTACTGTTATATGGGGAGAGAGCGGAGAGAGAGAATCATCCGATTTCATTAATTTTAACACTGTCGGTAGGAGTTCTTATAGTATTTAAATTGGGAAAATTTGGTTATTGCAGCTTTACGGTTAAAGAGATATGTATATTAAAATCAGTAGAGGGCGTGGCCACACCCACTTTTTCAAAATTTGTTGCCCACAGGTGAAAAATTAAAGTTTTATATCTTAAATGCTAAGTTATGGTGAATTTTTGATTTTAAAAATAAATATTTTCTAAAAATAACATTTATTGCAAAACAACGTTTGCTAGCTAACTTATAACATTCTTGTTTTATATCTCAAATATTTGTAATACATCAAAATCAGTCTGATTAAAATTCTATCTTAATTTATAGTGATTTGACTGGTGGTTAATGTAGCTTTAACACGTTCACGGCAACTTTTTAAAAAGTTTTTAACCCCAAATAGCCAAATTTATTGTGATACACTACGTCACTATGACTTCGCTTACCACTTTCAGTGGCCTGAATTATTTAAAGCTTAGTACGCAGCTCTCAAGAAACGTAAAAACTTCATATAAAAAAACGCTTAAGAAACGGTCAAGAAACTTTCCTGCGATAAATTTACTTGTGCTAGTACGCAGCTCTCAAGAAATCTAGTACTAATTTTTAATGTTTTTTTTCAGTAAAATGTGAATATGGCAAGCCTGGTTTTCCGAAGAAACATCAAATCAACAATTGTTTCTTGAAGGAAATTCGAAGTAATCGTCAAATTCATCCTAAATTAGTTGAAATCATTATTATGAAGTATATTTCAGTTTGAAATGTTGCATAAAACTTACCAATCATCAACAACATTCCTTAAATCTCAATGAAAATATTTATGTTAACATACACATACACACAATAATAATACGCACAAAGCTTGTTTTCTTTGTTTATTTTCTCTTGTTCTTCTAATGTAGATCATTCACAATGCGTAACCAGCTGTCAAAATTACTTGAGAAATAATGAATTTTTTTTTTCTTGAGCAATTACTTGAGAGCTGCGGACCAACCTTAAGAAACGAATTATCGCACACGGGTGTGTGCTAAGAGAGTTTGCGGTTTTCGCAAATATTTTTCTTGATAAGGAATTAAAACACGATTTAAGTTTCTTAAAGCGTATCAATTCGATATTATATTTTAGTATTTCAGTAAGTGTAAGTGACTTGGTCTGCAAGCCCGATTTATTGTGGAGGAAATGTATAAAGAATAACAGCAAATTAATAAATATGAACAAACTAAAAGTACGCAATTTGTGTATAATACTTGCCTACATACATACTAAATCAACTGATCATTAACAACAAATTTCTGTTGGCGCACACTACCGAAATGAAATTAATCAAAACTACTGTTGGCCCAGACTCCACTTGGCCCCCCGATTGCTATAGCGATGAGGAGATTACTTGTGATTGTTATGGCAATGGCGATTTTCGTTGTCAAATTGTCGAAAGACTCAACTATATTTACATCGAATTTTCTTCAGTCTTACGAAATCTGTTTGTATTGTGTACCAAAGTCACAGAAACTAATATCAATTTTCTACTCGAGCGCAAATTTCAGTCAATTTTACTTAAGACACGTTATTTCAAAGTGACAGATTGCAAGAATTTTACACACGATATCTACATGAATGACAATGTGCGTTTGCAGCGTGGTACAGTTGCAAATCCAAGGATTTTAGCTTAGATAGAGAAATTGTAGTTTTGTGCTCTCATTGAGGTATGTACGTAAAAATTCACAATTCAAAGAACTTAAGCGATTATTTCGTAGATCTAAAAACGTCAAATTGGTTGGAAGTTGACTGATATAGTATATGCTCGTGATTTTGTTGGACGACACGTTGAGTTGCGAAACGTTACTATAGCCGAAGGTGGTGTTTAATGGCAATACAATGAAATTGTTATTGCTAATATCGAGTACCGAACTCTTGAGCCTAACTTGCTCGGGGCGTGAGAGCTGTTCGATATGTTCCGCACCCTTGCAATTGATGTGCAGGAATTCAGACTGTGTGTAACAATTACATTTGCTAGGACACATTACAGGTTCCCAAGCACATAAATCATTAAGTTCCAGCTGGGCGATTTTTTTTGTTAGGTTGGTTGACGTCTGAATGCACTGCAAACCATTAAACATCGAACGATAGTTTCCACTGAAAATCCCAGCAAATGCACAATCGCACTCGACCGGATTCCCAGTCATTTTGATTTCGCGCACACAATCGGCAGTTGTACTGAAGAGCTTTTGTAAACCAAACATGTTTTTAATCAAATTGTGCTCTAAATTTATTTCAAAAGGGCATGCAATGTCCGCTGCTATAAGCCAATCCAAAGAGAATTCGCGCAAACGATTGCGTTGTATTGACGGTAGTCTCGGTGCTCCAAATAGTTTGCAGTTGGTTTTGACTTAAGTCTAGCCTATGTAGATAATCCAGCGGTTTCAGAGCTTCCATAAGGTTTGTGGTGTCGTGCAAGTGATTGCCACCCAGATTCAATTGCCATAGTAAAGGAGTGTGATCGAAAAGGAGTGGCGATAGATATGCCAATAAATTGTGACTCAGATCCAGTATTAAAAGTTGTCCCTGACTTGCAAATAGATTTTCGGGCAATTCCCGGATTTCATTACGGCTCAAATTCAGACAATGCAATTCCGTTAGCGCTGCAAAGATATTTGCGTCCAACATTTGCATATTATTTCCGGCTAAGTCAAGCTGTCTGAGCGCAGTGAGGTTTTCAAAGTGAGTTTGCGTCAAATTTTGCAGTGTTAAGTTCTGGTTTCTTAGACCTTGTACGCTAAGTGTAAGCGTTTCCAGTTTGTAATGTTTAGAAAATATGTCACTTGGTATACTTATAATATCTGCTGCTGATTTTATAATAACTTGTAGGTGAATCGCATTTAGCGTTGCAAAAGAACCAATCGTTGGTTCTGCAGCAAGGTCAATATTAAAGACTACTGTTACTTTATTCAGTTCATACATTTTTGTTAGAATTTCCCGCACCATACGTACACATCGGCCACGCATACCAGATGCCGACCAGTTATTCTGTGTTAATCAGCCGAACGATAGGAGTGTATCAAATGTGAGAGAATTGTGTTCAACTCCTGTGAATGTAGAATATTATCAGTACTTGAATGCAACTCTGATTAGTGTAGGGTTAACCATTATTATTTTACTTTGCATCATCGCACTCTTCTATAAATATAAATTAAAAATGGAAGTCTGGTTATATAGCCTCAACATTTTGAGATTTTGCATTCGCAAATGTGAGCTGGATAAGCATGAAACGTTCGATGCGTTTATTTCATATGCACACCAGGATGCAGACTTCGTCAACCATACATTATTGCCGCAACTCGAACAGTGCGAACTACCATTTCGTGTATGCACGCACGAACGCAACTAGCTGGCTGGCGCTTATATACCAGAACAAATCATCGAATCGGCGAAACAGTCGCGTCGGACGATCATTGTGCTCTCGCAACACTGCATCCAGTCGGATTGGGCGCGTATGGAGTTTCGCACAGCGCATAAGTGCTCGTTGCACGAGGATCGTGCGCGCATACTAATGACTAAATATGGCTAAATCTCGAAAAGTGAGTTATTGGACAGAGAACTAAAGGCATATTTGGATAAGAATACATATCTTAATTGACAAGACGTCAGATTTTGGGTCAAATTACGCCACGCCATGCCACATAAAGTAAGTAGAGAGAGGAATTTCGATATGCTAAAAATTAACGGCAGAATGTATGTTATGGGGCAAGTTGAGATGAATCGTTTGCATGACGAAATTGTTTAAATTTGTCACAGTTGGTTTTTTTTTATAGTAGGAGGAAGCATCGAAAGCCAGAGGGCGTGACTTTAATCCGCTAAACCTAACCTACTCCCAACTCAAGACTCTCCCACCAGATAAGGTATTACTTCATGGTAGTAGTAGTATAGACATTTTACGTCTCCTTTGTAGCACAGACGGACTGACGCCTATTCTGCTGTATCTGTCTTAATATTGTCATGATGGAAGTTGCCGCTTCGCGAACAGCTTTCCAGTTCTCAGAGGACTGACACAAAAGTGCAGTCAAACTTTCCACCGTTAAACCTACCACCTAGTGCTGTTTCTAACTTTTCCTTTATGTTTAGAAACCGAGGACAATGGAAGAACACGTGCACAGAGTCTTCTATTGACTCCGTACACATCAGACAATACGAACTGACGTCGTTTTGGAATTTATATAGATAGCTTCTGAAGCACCCATGTCCGCTTAATATTTGGGTCGGGTGGAAATCCAGGTCCCCATGTTGTCTACTTATCCACGTATGGATATCAGGTATAAGTCTGTGGGTCCACCGTCCTTTAGTTGAGGTTTGCCACCGTTGCTTCCATATAGTTATGCTCTTCTTTCTTTCTTCTCTCTTTTGGATTTCAGTAATTGGCGCTGATAGCTCCTATAATCTCGCGAGGTCGTCACCCTGGATGTTTATGGGCGGCATACCAACTAGTACTTCAGATGCTTCGCTGGAAATAGTTCGGAAAACACTTGTTACTCTTATTGCTGTGAGTCTATGCACCGCATTTATTGGTTTGGCATACGCTGTTATGTTTAGTGCCTGTATCCATACTGGAGCTGCATATAGTATAACTGAGCTCATAGCTTTTGCGATTAGAAGTCGGCGGCTGAAGCGCACACACCTCTATTTGCCATCCTTCTTTATAAGTAGTTTTAAATCTTATTTGCTTTATTTGCTATGTGTGCCAAGTGCTGCTTGAATTTCAGTCTGGAGTCCAATATTACCCCTAAATACTTCAACTGTGGTTGTGAAGTAATCATACACTCTCCTATAGTGAGAGTTATTTTTTCCTCAATTTTCCTGGTGCTTACGACCAGTACCTCTGATTTGTGCTCAGCCAGTTCCAAACTTTTAGACGAAAACCATTGGCGTAGACCATTTATGCATTCATTACATTTATTTTGCAGGTTTTCAAGTTGTTTACCTACTGCTACCACTATAAGGTCGTCCGCGTATGCGATTAGCTTAACGTTTTTAGGCTGTGGAATTCTTAACACCCCATCATTAGCTAGATTCCATAAGAGAGGGCCTAAAACAGATACTTGTGGTACTCCGGGTAGCTCTTGATGCCTTCGGTGGTGTCGTAGATCAGCCTTCTATTTTTAAAATAACTCATAACGATTTTTATGAGGTACTGAGGGGCGCGTATTCCATATAGGGTTTCGAATATATTTTTCCATTTAGCAGAGTTGAATGCATTCTTCACATCCAAGGTGATCAGCGCTCAATATTTTTTTGTACCACTTTTTCGCAGTGTCGACAACTTCTTTCAGTGCATCGATAGTAGACCTTAGTTTTTTGAAGCCGTATTGTCTTTCTGACAGTCCGCCAGCCTCTTGGATTGCAATATCCAAGCGGTTTCTTATTATGCTTTCGTACACTTTGCCCATTGTGTCGAGCATACACAGTGGTCGATACGAAGAAGGTTCATCTAGTGTTTTTTTGGTTTTGGGATTAAAACCAGGCGCTGGACTTTCCAGGGATCGGGGAACATCCCTTCTTTTATACATGCGTTGTACATTTTTGCGAAAAAAGTGGGCTTTGAGATTATGGTTACCTTTAGAGCTCTGTTTGTTATGCCATCGATGTGTATTCGCTTCTTTACAGATCTTTTCAAAGCAGTTTCTCTTGCTATGGCTTATAGCTGACTTTAGAAGCTTCCTATAGTTTTTAAAAGCTTCTTTGAAATGATTTTCGTTTTCGCCACTTTGATTGCGTTGTAGGCGACGTCGGGCTGAGTGACAGAGCTTTCTCAGCGTGGCAATTTCTTCACTCCACCAGTATACAGGTCTTCGCTTATTGTGTCATTTTGTCTTTCGCATTGTAGCGTCGTATGCTGCTATCAGTTCCTTTTGCAATGCGGTTACTAAGTGGACGCCGCCTTCGCCTGGTGCTCTTGCTGCACTCCAGACTATCTCACAGTTGGTTTGTGGTAAAGCAATTGGTTGTAGGATGGTAAGAGTTTTCACAAATACATTTACGTATATTTATGAAAATACAAATATATTACATTTAATTGCAGTTACTTAGTGAAATCTTTCGATTCTTCTGTGACACAAAGAGTTATTCAGAATGTTGCTACTAAGAGAAAGATGGAGATAATCTTGGTCAATCTGCTTACCAGGCAGTGGTGATCGCACAAATTCATCAATCCCATTTTATTATACTTCAAGTAACTATTCAATAAATTTTCCCATATAATTAATTGAAAAACACACAATGATATCTGTTTATTGTTTTAGCAAAAATAATTTAGTTAAATACTTAAGCATGAAAGAAATCGTAAGTTTTCGAAAGGTGCAATGCTTAAATACAATGAGGAATGGTTCTGTCAGGTGTTGAAAAGGTTGAACAAGTAATGAGGCTACCTAAAACTCCACCTAATCCAAAACAAACAACGATAATACAGACGATTGTGGATACTGTGAACCAACTGAGATAATGAAACCGTTTCGATCTTATGGCCTTTTACATTTGAAGTTTCTTTGAATAAGCGTCTTTTCATACTATTGCGACATGTTGCTTCAGAGTATAATAGTTTTGTTCACCTAACGGTTGAATGTATCACCTAAACCAAATTGAGTTAGATATAGGGTTATACGCATATAAATGATCTGTACCTTCCGTTCCATTCCACATTGACCGATATTTTCGATCAAAAGTCAACTATAGGTACCGGGGTCTAAATATTCGGAAACTAGGGGTTAGAACATTTTTTTTTGGAAATTGGACTCAACGAATGGACCATCTGAGACGAAGCCACGGCCAATATTTTAAAGAGATAATCTTCAAAAAAAAAAACAAAAAAGAAACGCGAAAGAATGTTCTTTCGAATGATAATGGACATTCCCCATTAAATTTGAAGCTTCTGAGATTTTTTTTCACAATTTGGCAACTCCGAAATGGATCACCCTATAGGTATATACGCACTTACAAATATATTATAATTCAACTATGGTGAACTTTCTAAACTTATTCGTTTTTGCGCGTGTTTTACCTAAGTGCGGTGGATATCCTCTGCTAAATGCTTTTGTAACTTCCCGCCAGCTTCAGTCAGTGCCTCTGTAACTCTGCAAAAATAAGCATTTGATATCACTTGCATCTACATCAGTTTGGTGTTAGAAAATAAAGTTTTGTGAAATATGAAATTCTGCGCACAAATTTTTCTGAAGCCATATCGTTCTTGCTCAACGCCGTGGCATAACCAAAAGTGTTGCGAGCTTAATATAAAATAATAATATTAGCCGTAGATACTCCATTAGATGCCTTCTTTTCATCGGCTACTTCACTTCCAGTGACCTTATCTAATTTTCACCCAACAATTTTGCTCCCCATCATATTTTTTTTTTCAAAGCCGACACAGTCTGTCAACTTGGTAAAAGCTGTTTGCCTGTTTGCGCCTGTAGGTATTCAAAAGGTGTAATAACTGTGTTAAGTAGATTTTCTCGCATATTTAAACTTTGCAAAATTTGCATAGCTTGCTTATACTGCATGCCATTTTCAGATACATTTTCTGCCATTTATGTATATACTCCCTCTACAATGGTGCTTGAAAGGCGATAAAGTGATAAGTTATATGATACAGTTGTTTACGTTGTTGGTTATTATTTTCAAATGTCGCTGTAATTTACCCTGAGCGAATTTGGCTATTATAGCTTGAATAGTTAACAGATAAAATGTACCTTAAACTTTTCATAGGGAGTGGCACACCCGCTTTTTAAAGGAACTTCTAACCTCATTGTGGAGCTGAACCTTGAGTATGGACTTCTTCATGAGCATATTTATACTCTTGCGACCTGTTGCTACAAAGAAGTGACGAGAAAAGCTGAAATCTAAGTGACTGACTGTCTGTCCTTCCGTGCAAGCGATAATTTGAGTAAAACTTAAGATATCTTGATAAAATTGGGTGAGGACGAGTTCGTAGTAAGTTATAAAGCGTCATAACTAACTACTGAAAGAAGATACAAACTTGTAATTTTGTTAAAGTATTTGCAATAGCAAGCGCAGGATTCTACAAAAAATTAAAAGAAAACAGCCATGGCCTCGCCGTCTTATAGGCTTAAAGTACATATCCGTCAAATAATTCAAGATAAAATAAGATGACCCGAAAAATCAACAAATAATTACGCCAGGGGCATTAAATTTTACATCTGAAATGACACAAAAGGACTTTATAAGAGCCCGGATCAATACTGAATATAATATATATTGAATATATTATACAAATTCGGTTGACATGGATTAGTCCTTTTCCTAACCCCATATAGCTAATATAATGATTTTCGAACTTGTGTGAGTTACCTTAATAAAACTCAGTGTGCGTGTTTTTCTAATAAAGATTCATTTTTGTTCTTAAAATGGAAAAAATCGGGAGAAAACATGCTTTAGACGCTGGCTACGTACGTTAGCCTTTATGTTTCGGGATAAGGGAACAAAAACAAATTTTAATCCGCGAAAATTGCTTTATTGTTTTTAAAGATATCCTTAATTAAAATCCGTATACTTTTGTATGCCATTTAACCATTTTTCGAAGGACTTTTGCCACTCTGATTGAGGTATCTCTGAAACATCTGTACTGAATACATCAACTGCCTCTGCAACGTTCACCTATTAGTTTGTCTTTTACGTATGGAGATACAGTGCAGTTATTCAGTCCCAAGTAAGGACTATAAGGTGGAGGTTTAAGTGCTAAACATGTAGTTGATTCTGACTATCTATGAAAGATCGCACTATCGTGGTGAAGAGTAAGCCGTCTTCTATTGGTTTTATTGAAAGACAACTGACAAGCAAATGATTATGTACCACTAAGAATTTAATGTTCAGTTGTCCAAAAAAAAAGCAGTCAACCATTTGCTTGGAAATGCTTCATGATCTATCAGCTTTTTTTGGATTTGGCTCATTTTGAAACACCCATACAGTCGGCTACTGTTTATTTTCGGCAGTTCACGATTTATCACCTTTCACGTCGTCGCAAATGTGCTTCGAAGTTCCTTTATTGCACTCTTCTAACATTACTCTTGACCAAACCCAACGAGTCTGGTTTTGAGCAATTGACAAGTTGTGTTACATCCAACTCGAAAAAAAACTTTTCTACAATGAAATGTTCATGCAATTCTGAATGTTGTCTCTATCTCGCTTGACCATCTGGAGATTTTAGTTTGCGCACAGCATCAATCATTTTCGGAACAACAACTGATCATTTCACGAAATAACTTTTGGAGTGATCTGCGACCTCCATTTATTTCACCATACCATCATTAAATACTGGTCGAAAAGATTCTTTTAAAAACTTTCTACCTCTCGAAGCAGCATTAAAATTTGGCACAAATAGATAACAATGTATAATATGTGTGTTTTCTTTAACAAGTAATTGAAAATTAGGCGTTTCACGTTTGTTTATAAATCTCGTAAGCTGCTGAAGCTAACTAAATCAAGCTGAGCAAAAATATTGCAGACTAAAAATGAGCGAAATCGGTTATCGCACACACATATCACATAACGTTATGTTACGGAAAAAGTAAAAGCGCGAAATGTGGTAACTAATAACGCCACATGTGCTAAATTTAGAAATTCGTAAAAAAAAATCACTGGTTTTCCAATCAACTTTCAAACTACCCCCTCTCTTACTTTATTTTGAACTGTCTTAAGGGGGTATTCTGGTCTAGGATTTTGAAAAAATCGATTTTGTTTTGGATATTTTGAAAGTTTAGACTTTCAAAATTCGACTTATTTTCGCAGATACAGCCGATTTTTTCTCGAAACTACTTTTTTTGAGGTGGTTGACATGATGTCTCAAGTTCTACTCAACCGATTCCTTAGAAATTCTGTATATGTACATCTTTTTTATGCAATGCTCTATCGTGTCTGCCTTGGACTTCCAAAAATTTTGATTTGAAGGATTTTTAAAAAATTCGGAAAGGGCGAAAAAATCGGGTAAAAAAAATTTTTTTCAAGTCGAAGCCATTTTGTTATATTTTTGTTTGAAAATGGTCAACCCGATAACGACATCCTTACTAATGAAGAATCTTCTTGCTTTTTGTATTTTAGATCCCTACAAGGGTTGAAATCACGTCATCCAGGACGCACCGTTTTGTTTGAAGCCCCCACTCCACCGCCCCGTATCTCGACGAATTTTGGTTTTTTTCTTGCATTTTTTTTTATATAATACCCCCCTAAATTAGTTTGGCTGATCCCTACTCAACACTGCTCCAAAAAATAGTTTTGGCAGCCCAAAATAATGCGCTCAAGAAATATAAACTCAGTCAGACAGCACCATCGACAGGCGTTGCAACCCGCTGTCAACTTTTAATTTAGTGTGAAATTTTCAGTGAACAATAAGGCAAATGTGTTACGCCGCTAACCGCGAAATTTACTTTCTACTTTTCGAGCATTTTTTGCAATGATATAAAATTCACTAGTGTGTAAAATCATTACGTAGCTTTTGTAGTGGGGGGAATGTGAACTCTTATAATTATAAGTGGATTATATTTAGCGCCAACACAATAGATGTGCGCTAAATGTGTTCGCACTTTTTGTTGTAATATTATATAGGAGTGGACGTGTAATTTGGTTATATTTCATTGTATCTTTTCACTTGTTTTAGTGCCTTTAGCTGTCACAATATTGATGCAATAAACTATTAAATTGTCATGCTATGTATATAAAAAAAAGTTTCTAACGGCTTAGATGGTGAAGAAGTGCAAAAAAATGGTTTGGTATATTAGTAAACCTAAATCGATGGTTAGTAAAGGGGTTTACTTTCACTAATTTTTCATTTAATTATTGTATTGGACCCATGGGCATAACCGTTGTTGACATGGTACACTCTACTAACTGGGCTTTCTATCTATAAGTACATACTAGTTTGTCATAGAGACGCAGTGGAAAATTTTGTGAAATATGATTTTATATGGCGCAGAAAGCTCCTACCACTTCTGGTGGTTGAAGTACGTATGTACATACATGACATGATAAAGGGGCCAATATAGCCCATAAAAAATTGTTGGAAGTTGAGATGACTAGAAATTTATATATATTGGCGGAAGTAAGTAATGTGTGCGCAATTGAGTACAGCGAAAATAATATTTCATGCTGTAACTAAAATTTTTTATTTGAAGAACGCCAACTGGCCAGGTAAGAATAAAGTGGCACTGAATACTTCAAAACTAAGGTTAATCAATTTATACACCCGTATTTAACCACAAATGCAATGAATGTCATGACTATTATTTTTTACACATTTCAAATACCTTCTTATAAAATAATCATTCGCATGACATCCTCTTAAACCGCTAACTCCTAAGTAAGCTGCGTTAATGTGCTACATGCTCTTGCAGCGCGGAACTTTACCATGAAAATGTTGTCAAATGATTTGCATTTCCTGAGTTCTTTTCTCAACTACGCGACAGTTGCAGTGTCGAGCGTTGCGCATTTTAATGCGGCTAAAAGATATATATTGTATGGATTGGTAGTAAAGTGAACAGAGCGCGTAACAAGTCTAGTGCTTTTATTGATTGCGATTAGCAAATGGTGCTGACAACATGTTTAAGTTTTGCCACCAATGCTAGATTTGCCACACTTTTGGTTTAAATATTACATATTTAACTGGTTTTTTTTGGAGAAGATATTTTTTGGAAGTAAACCGTTTAACAGCGTTGGTGTTTTTATACTCTTGCAACCTCTTGCTAGAGAGTATTATAGTTTTGTTCACCTAACGGTTGTACGTATCACCTAAAACTAAACGTGAAAGGTATAATGTTAAATATATATGTATAAATGATCAGAATGAAGAAAAGAAATCCGAGTGACTGTCTGTCTGTCCGTCTATCCGTCCATGCACGCTATAACGTGAGTAAAAATTGAGATATTTTGATGAAACTTGGTAAGCGGATTCCTTAGTACAAAAGAAACTGCGAGACTATGGGACTTCAACCTGCAAATAAAATCGAGCTGAATTCGGGATGCGACCAAGAAAAGGATATCAATGAAGCATCAAGAACTGAATATATTTGTAACTGGTAGATACGTATGTATCCCTATTTTTGCATTGGTAATCACTATGTACGTATAAATCGTTTAAATAGTTGGCACGCACATTTGGAATAAAAATACCGGGTAGCTTGAGTAGTATGATTACAATATTAATTTATTAAAAAAGGTTTTATATTTTTACAAATCGTATTATATTAAAATTATATATTTGAATTATTTCGATAACCAACTTAAATGAGCGTATGTCTACAGCGCGCCAGATCGTTGTTGTCGAAACGCTTACTGTAGCGCGCGGGACGGGTGTTGTAAGCGGAGAGGATGTTCGCAGTATATGTGACGAGTTGTGTCGAACGAATGTGTCCACAATCCTTTTGCCCAGCCTTTTTGTTAAGTGGGTTGATTGATGGAGAAGTGTGGTGAGTTGCGTTGTGTGGTGATGTATGAGTGCGCTGTCATCGGAAGTGCTGTATTAGTGTGTGCCAGTTTTTCTGGGTAGAGGGGGCAGATGCTTAACTCATTTAAACAAGAACAATGAGGCATCACTCCCCGTAGAAAAAAGTGGATCAATAGTTATGCGGTCGTCAGATCCAGTGGCAAAATTTACGGATTAGCCGACGGGTTAAGAGGTGAAATAGTAACAGGGGAATGCTGAAGTAATGCATATACAGATCGTAGCTTCAAACTAAATGCCTACAATTGCAGGTATAACAGAAGGTACCAGCAAGATCAAAAACCTTCTAGTGGTTACCCAAGCGGATATTAAGGCTTTGTAGTGCCAATAACAAGTCTCATTGATTTAGGTTATGAAAGTAGGCAATAAATAGACGATCAGTAGGTAACTTGGTTAATATCTTCTAGTATCCTTCTAAGTCAAAAGTCAGACGAATTGGTCCGCTCGGAATCACTATTCCCTTAAGCTGCCACATACCCTTCAGCTTCTTCAGAGCCTATTTGAATCAACATATCTTCGAGAAACACCTTAGCCTCAGAACACTGGCAACAGAGGCCATACAACAACTTTACACTCTTGTAGTGTTGATTGTGGACAGACCAGATATGCAAACCTTCAATAAATAGGGATAAAAATGGAACTTAGTATTACTTACTAACCAACCAAAAAAAACTGGTGCGGGGAGTCTCTACGCGAGGAAGAAGTTAAACTTCTTAGTGATATTCCAAGAAATGCATATCATTTTGTATGAAAAAAAAAACTAGCGAGAGGGAAAGGATAAAAAATATGGTGGACTGACCAACACTTTCTTAAATTCACATACAATATCATACAGAATTGAATTTGCACCTTCTCTATGCTTTAAGCAGAGAACTTAAAATAATATTTTAGAATTGACATTGAATCTTTCTTAGAACAAACACCAGAAAGTTGCGCCTGCGTTTATGAATGAAATCGTTTTTGTTGTAAAATTTACTACATTTGTAGTTGTTTTGTAGAACAATGTTTCAATTTTTTGTTGATGACATATTCACATGAGTACCCATTTTTTTTTTTGTTTTTTTTAAGTAAGAGGAAGCATCGAAAGCCGAAGTGCGGGACCCGCTAAACCTAACCTACTCCCAGCTCAAGATTCTCCCACACCCACACATGAGTACCCATATGTATGTTTGTATGCTTGTGCATTATTTGTTCGGCAATGTATACAAATATATGTGCGTATAAATATATATGAATGTATGAACACGCAGATCAATGCGCGCACATGTAATATATTGATAAGTGATAAAATCATGATTTGAATTTCTGAACGCGCACATGCGTATATATATGTACATACATTCATATCAGCATGCGCAGAGACATAAGATTAATATGATAGAAGATGTACATACATAGGTATATATGTATGTATGTATGATTGTGATAAATATAATTTCTAATAGTAAGAAATATTATACAAAAATATTTATTAGTATAGTATATTATGTAAAAATCAAATAAAATTATTCAATATGCAAGTCCAAATTGACTATAAATATTACTATGCATGCATTCATACAAAATTATACTCTTATCATAATTATGTTTACATGTCAATATTGAATTGGTGAGGCCAAAACGCAAAAGCATACATACATATGTACATACATACATATGTATATGCATACATTGCAAATACAAGTGATTCCCTGGTTGAAAGCAAAAATTTAAACAAGCAAAACGAATTTCTTTACATTCGTTGGGAGTGTAATCATGGGCATGCATACATAAATTTATGTCTCTTCATATTCTCTGCGGGTCATGCTATACCATTTTGGAAAGCTCATTTCACGCGCTAACACGTGTTTGATTGATTGTCGTTCGTGAGTTATAGCGTCGTAAACATGGAGCAAAATAAAGAGAAAATACGGCATATTTTACAGTACTACTACGACAAAGGCAAAAATGCATCTGAAGCCGCCAATAAAATTTGTGCAGTTTATAGACCCGATACAGTTTCCATTTCCACCGCACAATGATCGTTTCAACGTTTTCGTTCTGGTGTAGAGGTGCATCTTCGACCGCCACGCTCCAGAAGGCCTGTCGTCGAAAATTGCGATAAAATCGTTGAATTGGTCGAAAGAGACCGGCATAGTAGCAGCCGTAGCATCGGTCAAGAGCTGGGCGTGAGTCATCAAAAATTCATTTCTATATTAATAAAAAAAAAATCAATAAAAATACCGCAAGAGTTTTTTGACAACCCATTATGAAACTATTTAAATAATTCCAAAGCACATAGAACTAAACAAGATAATTCTTAATATTCCCAGAAGTGAGCAGTGCCAATACCAGCGTGCGACATTTCTAATTACCTGCAAAAAAGGTAGCTGTTAAAATTCTTCAACGCCATAATGACACAAATGAATGAGCGTTTCCTTGAACTTCCTGTGTGAACCTGAGCATTCGTTTATGGAAATAACGGCACAGTGGTTAATTATACTCGAAACAGCTACATAAAGTGAATTGTTATTTGATTGTACATTGGCGCCTTATGTATGATTTACATTATACTTATCTCCTGTTTGGTCTCTGATCTGTGTTTCTGTCCTAAAGTGTTGCAAGAAACTTATCGGTATGGCAATCACAAGTTGTTTCTTTTTGTTATAGATATCTTTTATTGGCTTTAGAAGAGTTCGGTATTGCACTAAAGTCCAGTTAAGAAACCCAGTAAATATCAAACTCATCAAGCTATACCATTTATTTAAAATCAAAGCTAAATTAGATCTAGCGTAGGAATCCAGATCGCGTAAGTTCTACCAGTCTTCCAAAATGAAAATTAGGCTGTTCACGGTAAGGTGGTTATCGGGTTATGTGATTATTAAATTAAAAATAACCTCTGTGCTCCGTGAACATTCTATGTATGGTTATTTGCTTATTTTTACACAAACAGCTGTTCATTGTTTACAATTCTAGTTCAATGAAATTCCTACTTATAAAATGCCTAAACAAAGTTTAAAAAAAACAAGTAAGGAAGGGCTAAGTTCGGGTGTCACCGAACATTTTATACTCTCGCATGATAAAGTGATAATCGAGATTTCATTATACGTCATTTACATATTTTTCAAATACCGTACTTTTGTAAAGTTTTATTCGCTATCATCATTGGTTCCTAATGTACTATATATTATACAGAGAAGGCATCAGTTGTTAACCGATTTCACCCACATTTCGTACATATCATCAGGGTGTTAAGAAAATATTATATACCGAATTTCATTGAAATCGGTGTAGTAGTTCCTGAGATATGGTTTTTGGTCCATAAGTGGGCGAGGCCACGCCCATTTTCAATTTTAAAAAAAGTCTGGGTGCAGCTTCCTTCTGCAATTTCTTCCGTAAAATTTAGTGTTTCTGACGTTTTTTGTTAGTCCGTTAACGCACTTTTAGTGATTTTCAACATAACCTTTGTATGGGAGGTGGGCGTGGTTATTATCCGATTTCTTCCATTTTTGAACTGTATATGGAAATGCCTGAAGAGTTTGGTTGACATCGCTATAGTAGTTTCCGAGATACGTACAAAAAACTAAGTAGGGGGCGGGGCCACGCCCACTTTTCCAAAAAGCTACGTCCAAATATGCCCCTCCCTAATGCGATCCTTTGTGCCAAATTTCACTTTAATATCTTTATTTATGGCTTAGTTATGACACTTGATAGGTTTTCGGTTTCCGCCATTTTGTGGGCGTGGCAGTTGGCCGATTTTGCCCATCTTCGAACTTAACCTTCTTATGGAGCCAAGGAATACGTGTACCAAGTTTCATCATGATATCTCAATTTTTACTCAAGTTACAGCTTGCACGGACGGACGGACGGACAGACAGACATCCGGATTTCGACCCTACTCGTCACCCTGATCACTTTGGTATATATAACCCTATATCTGACTCTTTTAGTTTTAGGACTTACAAACAACCGTTATGTGAACAAAACTATAATACTCTCCTTAGCAACATTGTTGCGAGAGTATAAAAATAGTCGAATTTAAAATAAGTTCTGCTATTCAGGAAATGGACTTTATTGAAGGTATGTGCTTATTAAGTAATCCGAATTTTAAGGGTTCAAAAACTCTTTGTATAAATAACAATTTTTGATAATTATTAATGATTTTCGATGCTTTTTATTCCGGTTTTAATTTGCTGATTGTAAACAAAAAACAGCTCTTAATAGCAGATATTCCAATAAGAAAATCTAAATGGAAATGCCATTCGCTTAGTTTTATTTATTTTATCATAATCTGTAAACAAGGGTCTAGGTTGGTCAAAGTTGGTTGTTTTGTCAGACCGCATTTTGTTGTTGTTTACTTAATCACATAACCACATAACCCGATAACCACCTTATCGTGAACAGCCTAAAAGTAAGGCGCTGAGAAAGCTGATAACCTTTCATCAATAAGATGTTTTAATTTTGTCACATATGTACATCTTCTCTGTTAGTTTGAATTTCATTCCCTCTATAACATACCTATAGAGCTACAATGACTAACGTAACATATATATATGTATATTAAACAGAATTTTTCAATAAATTTAAATTCAACAAGTACGAGTACATAAAAGTTGATCAACAGAAATTGCACTAAACGACGTAGTAAATATAATAGAAAAGTAATTAGACCTCCAGCCATACACAATGACGACATGGAAGAAGCTTTTAATAGCAAAGAGTCTCATTGAGTCTTTGACAAAGGTCGGCATAGATATGCAGATGGATTCAATCGATGCTTATGCATAAAATTAGTGTCATCATGGGACCTATCCTGAACTTGGGACGACTATAGGCATAAGTGGGACCAGCATGAAGATTTGATTGTAAAAATTCTTTGTTCATGGTGAAGCGCACACAACATGACGATCACCTAAAAAAATGTTCGTTTAGGTTGGTCGGGCGAAATGTTAAAAACAATACAATAGCGGTTTTTAGAAACACGCCGATTAAATCGGTAAAGGTCTTGAAACGACGGACGCAGAGCAGACGACTGTATGGGTGTTTCAAGATGAGCCGAAACCAACAAAAGCTGTTCGGACAGGTAGCGCTTCCAAGGAAATGGTTGCCTGTTCTTTTGAAACAACTAAACATATCTCAACCATACCACTAGAACAATGCAGAACATTAAATTCATATGGTACACAGTCATTTATTTGCAAGCTGTCTTTCAAGAAATTAGAAGAACCAACAAGACGGGACACTCTTCACCACGATAAACCGAGTTCTCAAACATCGACTTAAACAATTGCATTTTTGAGTACTTAAACCCTGAATTTGATTAGTCATCCACAGTATTGTTTTGACTTTGCACCGAATTATTTCTTTTTATTCTCGTACGTAAAAGATAAACTAATTGGTCAACGTTTTCCGTAGAGGTGGTTGAAGCATTCAGTACAAACAAAATAAGAGCTGCCGAAATGCTTCGTAGACCCTATAAAGTATATATATAAATGATCAGTATGTTGAGCTGAGTCGATTTAGCCATATCCGTCTGTCTGTCTGTCCGTCTGTCCGTCTCTCTGTATATATACGAACTAGTCCCTAAGTTTTTAAGATATCGTTTTCAAATTTTTCTAAAGTCATTTTCTCTTCAAGAAGCTGCTCAATTGTCGGAACTGCCGATATCGGACCACTATAACATATAGCTGCCATACAAACTGAACAATCGGAATCAAGTTCTTGTATGGAAAACTTTCACATTTGACAATGAAACTTCACGAAATTTGGTATAGATTGTTTTCTAAGGCAATAATGTAATCTCCAAAGAAATTGTTCAGATCGGCTAACGATAGCAGATAGCTGCCATACAAACTGAACGATCAGAATCGAGTGCTGGTATGGAAAACTTTTGCATTTGAGGTGGTATCTTCACGAAATTTGGTATAGATTATTTTCTAAGGCAACAATTTAATCTCCAAAGAATTTGTTCTGGTCGGTTAACTACAGCATATAGCTGCCATACAAACCGAACGATCGGAATCAAGAGCTTATATGGAAAACTTTCGCATTTGACGTGGTATCTTCACGAAATTTGACATGGATTACTGCTTAAGGTAATAACATAATATCCGAAAAAATTGTTAAAATCGGATTACTATAGCATATAGCTTCCATACAAATTGGACATAGTTATTAAAAGAAATGTACCTGTGTACGGTATATTAGCTTCGGTGCAGCCGAAGTTAACGTTTTTTCATGTTCATCTTTAAATTTCTATAGCACGGAGGCATTTTATGGTATCGCTTTGACTTTAGACATATGTTCCTCAGAATTTAATTCTCTACAAAAGTGCCCATTGCGACAAAGTCAACCTGACTTTTCCACGTAATTCGCATTTTTTTGTATATATCTCGTAAATAACAAGAGCCATATGGAATGGCTGTTTGGAATTTTCATAGATTTTTTATTACATACCATCTATGAAAATTCTATAAAGCCTTACTTAAAAAGCCAAATATATCGAGAAGTATTAATGATACCGATTTTGACCTTGTACATTTTTTGTAGCAAATAAAATTTCCTACAAGTTTGTCCTGAACATTTTTTCTATAGCTCTTTTCATTTACGAGATATATACAAAAAAATGTGAATTTCGTGGAAAAATCAGGTTTAGAGCCCCGTACTACCTCGCCGGTGTGAGTTTCGATTTTGACGCAATGGGCACTTTTGCAGAGTGTTTAGTAATGAGGAATATGTGTCTAAAGTCAAAGCGATTCCATAAAATTCCTCTGAGCTATAGAAATTTAAAGATAAAAAGTCACGATTGTCCTGTATTTTCAATGGAAAATGTTTACGTGCTTTGGTCCAGTCCTTAATGTTTATTATATTAAGGGCTCAAATTTTCAGGGAATTTTTTTGGAGGTAAAAAATGAATAGTTAAAAAAAATACTCTAATATATATAGATTAAAATGGAGAATATTTTGAAAACCAATAAAGCGAGTTTTGATGGCTAAAATTGGTTTTTGTTCTCTTCTTCCGAAATATAAGGAAGACGACAATGTGGGTTTCGGTCTTTTCGAATAAGCAACTCAACACTAAAGTTGAGTAACCCACGACTCTGTGACATCAACAAATTATATAAGCACAAGGACTCTCTTCGTTGTACTGAACGATATACTATTTCTACTTAATTGAGGAGGAATTAAAGCAGTATCTTATGCAGATGATGTAGTTTTAATTGTACCAGGTCTTTTCCTTTGACAATCAGTGAGATTAAGGAAGGACCCTTACGAAGTTTACATCTATGGGTCGCGAATAATGGACTAGGGTTAACTCTGATAAGACGGAATTGATGCTGTTCTTGAATAAACCAACCTATGGTACCTCAATTTCTACAACCCTCATACGGTGGTGGTACAATTTTTCTGTCCCCCACACCAATATATTTGTGGATCGAGACAGATACACAACTGAATTGGAAAATGAATATTGATAAACATATTAAGAAAGCATATATGTCGTATTACACGTGCATGTGGATGCATGTTCAAATTCAGTAAAAGTTGCCCATAGACATATTCATACTTAAAGTGGCAACTCTTTATGCTACAATGATTAACCAGATTGGTGGTTGAAACAGAAATAGTGTTATAGACATAGCGAAATTCTGAAGCAATATGCAAACTGCCAAGCAGATTAGAGGCAGTTATTGATGCGAAAGGCGATGTAACCAATTATTAATTTACCACCTTATTACAGTAAGTTAAGATAAATAACAAAATTAAAAAAATTATTGATAATAAATACAAGAAACTAAAGTTTAAGTTTTGTGTGAATATTTTTGACTACCGTTAAACTTCAGCTAACTTGCTCCGTTTTCAGCCTTATGCACCGTCATCTTTATCAAATTGACTTCAGTCTCTAGTGTACAGATCAAGGCTTACAACAACAATAACAACGACAACAATAAATCACGATTTCTGTGACATTTCCAAAAAAAAGTTCCTTCTGTACTTTTGACCAGCTCTGTTTTCGATTTGGAGATGTAATAATGAAGACTTTTGAAATAACATTTATTATAATCATTTTTTGGTTTCTGTTCCGGTGTATAGAAAAGATGGTTTTCCAACTCGTGAACAGGCCACGTATATCTGGCCGAGTGAAAAACATAGCATTTCCAAATGTATACCATACACTATGCGATTATCCTTGTGTCTCAAATGCAATTTTCACTGTAAACTGAATACGTTTGAACTGAAATGGCAAATCGTTAGAACTCAGAGGAATTCGTAGAATCAAGCATTCTGCCCCGTTGTATTCGATAGCTGCGTCGTAATCAGTCAGGTTCCATTACACAGTTTCGGCACCTGAAGATTGTGGAACATAATAACGACAGATCCATTTTTGAGACGCAAAAGATGCGGTGGCATACCAAGCGCAAGTCTCCCGGAATTTGACTTTGAATCTTCCAGTTTAAGTCAACAACACAAGTATTTTTGGCAGCTAACATTACGCGTGTACTTAGGGAATTGTAGTTACGATAATTTGTCCAAGGTCCGAATATTTGTGATGAGTTCATCTTTGGTGAAGTGGTGTTTTCTCTGTCTGTACTGTATTCTCTGTGTTGAAATAGACTATTTGGTCATTCTCCAAATTAACTGCGAGACGCACAACAATCGGAAAACGTTCATAAATCGCAAAATTAAATATCATACAAAGCGCTTTATTGCAGTTCACGTATCGACCGTATCGTTTAAGACCAGTAACCTCCATGTTGCTTCCTTTGGTGACGTATTTATAAACGTATTTTATCGATTACAGCAGACTGCAATACGCGACATTGACATGACTTTTGAATGTGAATTAGACAACAGTGGCGAATATGGTACCATTCATATGTTGTCGACTTCGATGTGTTGTTAACTTCGATATTCACGCCTCTAAATTGAATGCTAAATGTTCTGCCATTGTCATCTGGTAAGCGACGCTGATACATTGGATATCCATCATTTCTAGTTTGTGTTTCCGAAAGACAAGCACCTGGATAGTCTTTCGTACATTTATTGTCAGACATACAAACCGAAGTGGTATTGTGATGTCCGTAAGGTACATGAACCATATTGGTTTCGTATAATTCTGCTTCTATCTCTGGATCAGGAATTTCCGCAGAAATGATTTCATCAATTTGATTTGGTGTAACCACCATCCACCATCCAAAGAAGAATATGTGCGTGCGGCAAACCTCTCTTTTGCCACTCAACAGAGTACATCCAGCATCTAACAGCACCACATATACGTTACTTTAAGATAAAGTTTACAAAACATCGCAACTGTTGTTTGAAAAGTTGTCCTCTGACATCGTGACGGTCGCTTGCTGATTGCCCGCGATCCATAATTTCATTCGTATGTCATCGCATCCTGGAAATATTCGGTCATGTGCCATGGGCTGTCAATATATGTACATATTTATGTTGACGCCAAAACGAACGCGACCTCTTCGTGGCATCGTAACAAATTTCAATCTGTAATTGAGCACTTTATGTGAAACACATAACGTTTTCACGGAATAAATTTCAATAATTTTTTTTTGAATAACCGGAATAAAGAAAGCAAATCGACAATTGAAAAACAAAAGGAAAAGAGTTGAAAAAAAAAATTTTGTATGAAAAAAAGTTATTTTTTTTGGAATTGTCCAACTTTCCGACTTTTCCTCACGAAAAGCATACGGTTTTTTTATTTTTAAACTTTCCTCGATCCACAGCGAACAACCTCTGAAAATTTCATCAAGATTGGTTTAGCTGTTCTCGAGCATTAGCGTTACTAACAGCATTCATTCGTTTGTATGGGAAAAAGAAAAGGGCTCTTTTTAAGGTTTTTCTGGCAATTATTCGAATTTTTTCGCCATAAAACCATCCTTGGGCCTCAACGAACATTTAAAAAAAGAAATTGGGAAAATTAATCCAGGCGTTTTTGAGTTACGCGCCAGCATTTAAAATCATGTTCGTTTTTATTTCCTTTTTAAAATCGTATTTGAAAATTTATTTTCTTCATCATTTTTTTTTTTCGGAAAATTTTCCAGAATTTTCTTAAGTATTCTCCTTGTTTGGGCGGAGACCTGTCCGAATTGGTGGTAAATACCGAAATCGGTCCAGGTGTTCTCCAGTTATAAGCGTAGTAACTAACATCACTTTCTTTTATATATATATAAAATTGATTTGTACCGCTTATAATGATTTTTGTGTACGATCTTTAAACGCACACATTATTTGCATTTCCATGTCAAATGTAAATAGGATCTAATAATTAGCTATATATCGTTTATAAATGTCCATATAACTAATGAGAAAACGATAATACATTTTCATTATGCTTTTCATGTTTGTATGAACGCTCATTAAAATTGTATACTTGACTTCACTTGTCATCAACATGTGGAAGTGATGTTTTTGTGCAGAACAATAAGAGAAATCAAACTGATTATGTGTCAAGTATGGCCTATATTAAGGTGTCCGCTGTTTCCCAAATTAATTTTTTTGATCTCCCCTATAGTTTAAGTTTTTATCTTTAGAAAAAACGGATCCAATTTCAAAAGTATTTAAATCATTTTACTTTCCCCATATATTTTTTAAAAGATTTTTTGATAATTTATAATAAACTTTAGTCCAATGCAATTAATCGTGAATTTTGAGATAGTAATATTTTAGTATGAAATTTTATCCTCAACAAAAGTTGTGATGTATTTTTCTCATAAAGCCAGTCCTTTAAAAGTTATTCGCGGTTAAAGTCAGGCGTATTTGATGCCTATTCCTTATTCACCATGTACAGAATGTCGTATGAGCAACATACAATGTATAAATCACTTGTATGAATGTTCCGATCATTAAATGTTAACTTCACTTAACTTTTAAAGAAATGACTTTATGAAAAGAAGTATCTAAACAATTTTAGTACAACAAATAATTTTGTATTGGAATGTTCCTTTTGAAAGTTGTAAATTTAGTTGCTTACTGCGAAATATTAAAAAATTCCATATTTTTGACATGTAGAAATAAATATAATATAAACTGAAAAGGTAGAATTGGTTATGTTTAGTGCAAAGAGTGCAAGCTGAAAATTTGAAAAAAAAGAATGATTTGAAAATAACAGACACCTTAATATATTTATATATATGGCACATATAGTATATCCCTAAGCAACAGATGTTGCTTTACGTTCAATGTATTTATGTTATTATAATTGCCATTGTTGGCTACAATGCGGCTGACGCCTGAGCTGTCATTTTACGATTGCCAAATTCGGTTATCAGTGACAATTTTCTATTTATTTTAAATTGTTACCAATTATCCCATTTATTATTTGAAAACAAAAATCGGTGACTGCCAAGAGCAACGAGGTTCACTCCCCATATTTGAATTTTATTTAAACTGATGCTTTCGAATTCAATCATCTTTCTGTGTATTTGTCCGTATCTTCTCATTTGTTGCATATTAGTACAAACATCAAATCGAAATTGCTCAAGTATCATATACACATATTCAATCTATGTATACCATATGTTGTAACAAAAAAAGCAATAAACGTCGATGCAAATTGGAAGTAGCAAGCAATATTAATTGCTTTTAATATTTGCTGTCATTCGATTCTGATATGAATTATCAAGCGTATGTATACCAATACTTCAAGGGGTATGTAACGAGCACCCAAGAATAGAGCTAGGATTGTATCAAAGCCAATTACATGAAGGTAGAATTAAGCAAGGTAAATATGTATGCGTATTTAAGCAAATAGAAAGATGCAACGTTTTTCCGAACGATGATTTTGAAGTGATGCGATATTGCCAAGTAATGTGATGTAACGAGAGGTGATGTATTATGTAGTAATTTGTTCAGATGTGTTATCAAACTTTATGATGACTTATGTTCTTTCATCACATCGTCATATGCATATGATGTAACGTCATATAATGCATTGCCGTTTGTGGGGTAAATATGAAAGCTCTGGTGAAAGGATCTACAATCTGCTGACGTGATGCCTACATAAGAGTAGATGTCATGTCATTCAGGTGATTCGACATATATAATTTTGCGAATTATTGCGAATTGTTAACACAAGTAGTGAAGATATTTTAGGTTTGATCGGCTAAAATTTAAACGCAAATAGTTTTAATTGAAGAATTTTGCAACCTCTATCGGAAATTCCCAGTAAATTGTTAAATGCTATTGCTAAAACAGCAAAAAAGATACTTAGAAGAGGGCTAGAAAAGAAAAAAATGTACATAAATTTAGCTTTCTCTTTGCTTGGTTGGCCTTAGTACTTATATGAACACATGCACATAAGCATATCTAAATAAAGGCAAACCAGCAATTCAAACCAAAATACTACCGCACTGCTACCTGAAGAATCGAAGAAGAAGATGCTTTTGCTGCTCTGTGGTAGCTAAACATTTCTTTCTATTCGATTAAGCATTAACATAACACTCTTTTCGTGCTCTATACTTTTACTATTGAAATTTTATCTAACTATTTACATTCTTATTCTATCAAGAAACCCAGAGGGACTTGGAAGTAGAAAAAAATTGGATACTTCCTACTGAAAAAATAAGTAGAGGTACTGTCCTACAATAATACTATCTAATTTCGTTATTCTGATCAATGTCATTGGAGCGAAGGACCTCCACTTCGCTGACGAATTCATATGACGGAAAGTACTTTCCCCACACCAATATTTTATTAATTCGGTAACTACTTACTATAAACTCAGTATTTCGTATACTTCGAAGTACTTTCCTTCAAACTATTTTTTCTATTACATACTAGTAACTACTTAATAAACCTACCAATAGCAGAAACAGTGGACACATTAATTTTATTTAAATATTTTATTTTTTAGATTTTAATATGGAGTTTGTTTTAAAATGACGATTTTTCGCCAGTTTTAAAGCTTGTCGCAAGTCTTTAACAAACTCGCCATGGGAATATCCCTCTTTCATTGATGCCTCTGAAATCATAAAAAATTTTAGAAAATATGTATATATTTTTTCCTTTCTAAAATTATTTACCAAACAAGCAGTCGATTAACCCCTTGCATTCCTTTAAGGAGTATTTGGAATGAATGCCATCGTAGTTCAACTGAACAATAAGACTCCTTTCGAAAATACCCTCAATAGATTTAATAATCCCCGTTTTGCCTATTATATTTGTAATGATTTTTATCTATAGAAAAATAGGTATAATATTTATTAGTCAAATAGTGAATCTTAAGGGATTATTTAGACAACTTACATAGTCTGCACTGGAACCTGCCACTATATCTGCATTCAGTTTTTTTAATGCTTCCAAGTTGGACAACGGGAACACACTTCTCGTTCCATAGGAGCCTACATCTTTTTCAAATAGCTGCTTAAACATCGCCAACGTTTCTGCTTGTTGTCTTGATAACTATATATGTATATATATCTCCACTTTTATTTCTATGCACTTTATATTTATTGCTTAATTTATTTGCAACACCCACAAACAAAATTCTGCTTTAAAGTGACAAATAACTTCATGGACGAGAACGTTTACCAAAAAATGCCGTTACTGCTTGAAAAAAAAAATTCAACATATCAAATACAACAACAGAAATTTGTACAAGCATACAATTTGCTGAAATCGTAAGCGGCTTAGTAGCGAGGTTGAATTAAATTTATAAACCTTTTCTTCATTGGCATACCATCAATTTACGAAGTAATTACTTTCATCTTCCATAGCCAATAAGTACTTTCAAAACTAATGAAATATAGAAATACTTTTTCCAAGTTCCACTGGGAAATGCTAAACACTATATAGATATATTTAGTAGCTACTACGAATGTACATGTAATGTATAATTTGTAGATGTGTAAGTATTGAAGAATTTCCCTTTTTGTTGCAGCTTTAGAGCACCGCTTTGCTGGTTAATGCTCAAGATGTGGAAAAAAAGTCTGGAAAAACAAATTGCTAAAAACAGCATTGCAATCACAATACATTGGACTGGAGTCAGCCGCAGGAACGCACATGCTATGAAAACCTTGTTTGCTGCCAGAAGAGCCATATGCGGGAAAAGTTTTGCAATAACAATAACATTTACATAAAAAAAAACAAGGTGACTTAGTCTGAGCTAAACGCAGACGTAAAATGCGAGTGTGTTGTTTGTACAGGATGCAAGGAGTTTGATCTTCATTTCAGCAGATTGAAATTGGGCGAAGACTTTTGCGTGACTTCATAGTTAAGACAGACGATGAAAGCGGTAAGGACTGATCAATTATATATTTCTATGTACTTCCGATTTTCTTCTAAGCTGCGCTTCCACGCGTCTTAAATTTGCTAAAATTTTTGTTTTATTGTTACTCTTTTTGAATACTAAACCTTATTCCGTCTGATTTTTAGCGTAAGAATTTCAAAGCAACTATTCCAAGCGAAGCTAGGTCCTTCTCCACTTAGTCATTCCAACCGAGAGGAGGTTCGTCTTCCTCTGCTCCCACGGTGGGTCCTGCGTCGAATACTTTCAGAGCTGGAGTATTTTCGTCCATCAGGACAATATGACCTAGCCAGCGTAGACGCTGCCTTTTAATTCGCTGAACTATGTCGCGGAACTTTTCTCTCGAAAACTCGCAACATCAACTCATCAGTTGTTGTCATCGTCCAAGCCTCTGCATCATATAGCAGGACGGGAATAATTATACTTTTCAATTGCCTACTCAGTCCGAAGAAGCATTTGTTGGCAAAAGTTGTCCTGCGTTGGATTTCTAGGCTGACATTGTTGGTTGTGTTTATGCTGGTTCCTAAATATTCGAAACTATCTACAACTTTAAAGTTATGACTGTCAACAGTGACGTGCGAGTCAAGTCGCGAGTGCGACGACTGTTTGTTTGATGACAGGAGATATTTCGTTTTGCCCTCGTTCACTGCCAGTCCCATCTGCTTTCCTTCCTTGTCAAGTCTGGAGAAAGCAGAACGAACGGCGCGGGTGTAGGGCCGATGATATCAATATCATCGGCATACGCCAGCAGCTGTACACTCTTATAAAAGATTGTACCTACTCGATTTAGTTCTGCAGTTGGAACTATTTTCTCCAGCAGCAGATTAAAGAAGTCGCACGATAGGGAGTGGCCTTGTCTGAAACCTCGTGTGGTATCGTACGACTCGGAGAGATCCTTCCCGATCCTCACAGAGCTTTTGGTGTTGGTCAACGTCAGTTTACACAGCCGTATTAGTTTTGCGGGGATACCAAATTCAGACATCGCGGCAGAGAGGCAGCTCCTTTTCGAGCTGTCGAAAGCAGTTTTGAAATCGACGAAGAGGTGGTGTGTGTCGATTCTTCTTTCACGGGTCTTTTCCAAAATTTGGCGCATGGTAAATATCTGGTCGGTTGTTGATTTTCCAGGTCTAAAGCCACACTGATAAAGTCCAACCAGTTTGTTGATGGTGGGCTTTAATCTTTCACACAATATGCTCGATAGAACTTTATATGCGATGTTGAGGAGGCTTATCCCATGGTAGTTGGCGCAGATTGTGTGGTCTCCCTTTTTATGGATTGGGCATAGCACACTTAAATTCCAATCGTTGGGCACGCTTTCGTCGGACCATATTTTCCAAAGAAGCTTATTCATGCTCGTTATCAGTTCTGCGCCGCCGTGTTTAGATAGATCGGCCGGCAATCTATCGGTCCCCGCCACTTTGTTGTTCTTCAGGCGGGTAACTGCTATTCGATCTTTTTCATGGTCGGGCAATGGAACGTCTGCTCTATCATCATCGATTGGGGAATCGGGTTCTCCTTCTCCTGGCGTTGTACGTTCTCTGCCATTCAGCAGGCTGGAGAAGTGTTCTTTCCATAATTTAAGTATGCTCTGGGCATCGGTCACTAGATCACCCATGGGGGTTCTACAAGAGTGTGCTTCGGTCTTGAAACCTTCTGTGTCGGCCAGCTTATCAAGCTCTTCATAATCACGCATTTCGGTCTCTTTCTTTTTCTGTCTGCAAATGCGTCTCGCTTCCCTCTACAACTCTCGATATCTGTCCAATCCCGCACGTGTTGTGGTCGATCGTAACGTTGTGAGGTAGGCAGCCTGTTTTATCTCCTTTGCGACACGGCAATTTTCGTCGTACCAATGGTTTCGGTTGCAGCTGTACGTAAGGAGTTTTAAATGCCGTTCCATAGTCCCTTATACCGAGTTGTTGTCGAGTGCTCTCAGATAGCATCAGTGCATACTGGGTATAAAAGCGTTCGTCTGTCTGTTGTGATTGCAACTTCTCGACGTCGAACCTTCCTTGTGTTTGTTGACATGCGCTTTTTGCTGCACAGAGGCGGATGCGAATCTCGTCTGCAACAAGAAATGTATTTTCTTGTGCTGGAATCTAGTAACACAGATAACCATATGTTCCCCGGCGAAGTCGATCAACCTCAACCTATTTTGGGATGTTTCCTCGCGGAGGCTGAATTTACTGACCGTAGTGCCAAAGATACCTTCTTTGCCCACCCTGGCGTTAAAGTCGCCAAGCATGATTTTGAAATTGTGACGGGGCAGCTCCCATAGGTGTGCTTTAAGTGCTCATAGAAGACATCTTTGGTCACATCGTCTTTTTCTTCCAGCGGGGCGTGGGCGCAAATCAGAGATATGTTGAAGAACCTCGCTTTGATGCGGAATATGGCTAGACGTTCATTCACCGGAGTGAATGATAGTACTCAGCGACGGAGTCTTTTCCCACCACGAATCCAACACCAAGCTGGCGCTCCTTTTTATGGCCACTGTAGTAAATGCCACAATTACCAACTCGCCTCTTATCATGTCCCGTCCATCACATTTCTTGGACGGCGGTAATGTCAGCCTTCACTCTAACGAGGACATCAACCAGCTGGGCAGCGGCACCTTCCCAATTAAAGAGACAGACATTCCAGGTACATGCCCTCAATTCGTAGTCCTTATTTCGTTTGCTATGGTCGTAATCAAAAGGGGGGTCTCTCATCCGAGGCTGGTTGTTAGATTTCATTGGGTGCGTTATTTTAAGTGACAGGTTACAAACCCAGCGCACAACGCTGTATAGGCTTCGTACTTTAGCTCGCCTTCCAACGAATGTTCTTAGGCTACCCAGAGGGTACTTGGTCAAAGACCGGAAGTCGTGAGCTGCTTGAGCCATATGTAAAAGAATCGTGTCTGGTAATTTCCAAGTGAATGGCGATTAGAGAACTTTCCTCACCTGCGTGAACTTCTACACATGACTCCATCCTTCAATCATTCCTCTTTACCTGGAAAATATGCTCATAATATTATTTTTCGATTGGGATTTTTAAGTAATACTAAAACGGAAACGGACCGATTAAAAATATAGATATAACTGCAACGCTAAATGAAGCTTTTAAAGAGATACTTAATCGACCTGAATGAAAGGATAACTGAATTAGTTTATGAAATTATTTTTAGCAAAATTATATTAACAGAAATATCAATCTTGTTTCAAAACCAAAGTTTTCAAGATTAAGAATGTGTCTTAATCTACAGGGCGATTTTCTGTTTTATTCCTCAGAAAGAGACTGTTCACATGAGCTATGAACTGCAACATCTCACATCGCATCACCTCCCGTCACATCACATCAAGTCACGTCACAACACCTCATCACAAAACAGTTCACAGCATACACCAATACACACACACGCATCAAACACAGTACTTAACACCGATCATTACTACAACACTACAATACAACAACCACACGATTATCAACGAGACGACTCGTAATCAGCATCTATTCACCACCCAAACCTTCAAAAGGGATTGATCCGACCGGGATCGGCCTCTTACCGTTTGTTCCGTGAAGCAAAGCTGTCGTCCGCGAAATCCAGTTTTTTTCATTTTAACGGCAACAGTCACTGCAATTTCTTTTTTTAACAAACCGCCAAGTGACGTGAGTTACGTGGAGCATACATACGCTAAATAAATATATTATAGTGAAAAGAAAAGTACTTTGCGTTGTGTTTTCCTTTATTGCTGACTGAAATGGTTACTGATGATGAAACAGGTCTCAGGTAAACACTCCAAATATCTTTTTCACCTACATTTATATCCATTGATAACTATCTCCAAAGCTACTAAAGCTACAACCACCAATTACTTTCAGCTTTAATGTTATAACAGCTCTTATCGGCAGTATGAAAATGGATGAAATCGGTTGATAAACCCGTTGCCTCCCCATAAAACTGTAAAAACTTAAATTTACTCGCGGGAGGATTTGACCGAGCTTTAACGGTTTGGTATCTTTGAGTAGAATGTCTCCCATTTTTATGGGAACCCCAAATGGGTTAAATCAGGATACATCTACGCCTACTTCCAACAGTTTTAAGTCCAATTTGATTATTTCCGTTCGCGTCTACAAATCAAAAAGCTATTAATATAAAAATATAAAAGAACAAACAATTCCACCAGTAATACTTTTAGAGTCTGCCACTTTATGACCAAAAATTGTCAAATTTTAACAAAAACCGTTCAAGCCCGTAGGTACCATATATTTGGACCTCAGTACCTACAGTTGACTTTTATACCGCAAATATGGTTCAGTGTGACAGATATATAATTGAAATTCAGAAAGAATCCTATCCTGATAGTAATATGCCTCCCTCTCTAAAATGGGTTGAATGCGGTCAATGCTTTCCTGATCCCCCATACCTGTAGTTTTACTTTATTTATTTTTAGATCATAGTACAGCAGATGTACTTACATACATATATTCAAAATGAAAACTAGCAGTATAAGAACTTGGAATACTACACACATATGTTGTAATATTATTTTATATTTGTTACCATTTGCACTCACGTGGCATATATAGTATAACCCATCTTGGGTTTAACTGCGTGTCGGACGTTGTAAAGTATGCAATAAAATTTTAATTTTCTACAACAAAGTAAAAGTAAGCCAAGTGTGAGAGCTCCATAGTATGCAAAAGCCTTAAAATGAAAGTTCTATATTCTGTTTGAAAAGGCATCAAGTCATTAAAACGTTCGATTTCTTCGCTAAAAGCAAACAAAGGAAATCACATAAAGAAAAGTAGTTAACCTTTCGATATACTCATATGTACACATGTTCGTATGTGTGTTTGGAGCTTGCAGAAAAGGTTATGCATGCAAGTAATATTTATATCCAAGCGCTTGCCCTTAATCGCTACTTCCCAAAGTGACATTTTTATTTGGCGCAAGAACATTATACGAGTGCAGCAATATATTTTCACAAGTATGGGTGGGAGACCGCTGTTTGCCTTATGAGTTCTGCGTGATGGTATTTTCCGCCCAAGTGAGTGAAAAATGCATTATTATAGCATCTTAACTACTTCTTATTGAAATGGTGATAATGGTGTTTCCTTTGCACGTTAAGTACTTTACATTTGTATCTATAGAGTGATCAATTTCGAGGGTTCCTAATTAAAAAAAAAAAAAACACTGGCTTCCGATTTAATGGGGATTGTTTATTATAATTCTAACAAACATTCTTTGGCAATTCGTTTTAGAAAATTATCTCTGTCAACTGCGTCGAATATTTATTTGAAATGTTTATTTTTGTATTGCTTAAAAGTAGTTATAAAGAAACTAGAATGTAAAAATATCAACGAAACGCTTTCGTTCAAGCTCTTGAATTTGATTAGGCAGCTGGTGTGGCAGCTATGTGCTATAGTTGTCCGATGTCGTCATTTCCGACAAATTTGATCGAAGCCCCAACAACCGAGGGAATTGTTTGCATATATAAAGACGACCAGAAGAATTACTACTTTAAGCAAAAAATGTGTAGGATTTTGTTCATAATTGTAAAATTCTGAATTTATTATTCCACATCTATGTCGATCCCCTCAAAGTAGGTAATTTCTAATAGCCTTTAATGCGCGTAGTAATTTGCGTTTAGTGTCTTTCAGTGACTCAAATTGGTTCCCCCGGAAATGGTTATTGGTTGAAAATTAAAACTACTTAAACTTTGGCAAAAAAGAATCGATGCAGTACGAAACTTCTTTGTTGAATAATTCCAATCATCGTAAAAAGCGCCTTATTCGCTTTAGATACTTCAGAAAGACAAGCGTATACTAAATTCTAGTGATTATTTTGATTTGACATTTGGTACAGAGTACTGTGAGTGACACAGTCATAATAACTTAGAGAAAAAAATATTTTAACAAATGGGTTCTCGTGCGAAAATTTAACTGTAAAATGTTACTATTTTTTGCCCAAAGCAGTACCTTATAGAGAGTCCTATGTTTCAGTTTAGTTGCTACAAATTTCATAGCAAACTTGGTGTAACCTGTTTAGGGTATACAAATACAATTGCAATATAAATATATTTTACTTAGTGATTGATATCAATTTCTAGTATTTTGTTTTTACACATTCAATTATAATTTAATATTAATTAATTTCATTTAAATGCTAGCATTGCAAAATTGCTATTAAGTTAATAATAAATACAAACTTGTCAGTTCTTGTACTATTAATCACAGATATAAAGGACATAAATTTGTCATATTTGAGGCAAAACTTTAGTTTTAGGCTTAGTTATAACCAATGCTAGAATCGATCTCTATGGACCCATATGACTTATAAAATTTCCAAGTAGAATCTTTCCGTGCAAAGTCAATTCACTTCCTGAAGCAGGCAAACTAATTACCTCCGATTCCTGCAGGCAAGATTAGGAGGCAAAGCGGAGTAAAAATTAAATAAATTCGGATTTTTTATAGCAGGAATGCACGCGATAGAGTAAAACATATTATTTAATGCGGCGGTAATAAGTGCAGCTGGCTGTAACGCCCAAAAATAGGCAAGAAAATAAATACATTTTACAATACAGAAAAAATACTAGAAAGAAGGCGAATACAAATTATTTGCACTTGTAAATTGTATTTAAATTGATTTCTAAATAATACTAGTATTTCGAGCTAATACGGCTTGATATGTGTTTATATGTATGTGCGATGGCTTCCATTGAAATAAATATGAATTCTCCTGATATTCGCTAGATATATGTGTAAACGTGAAGCAGCATTTTAGGCACTTTGACTGAACAAGTGATCAGGCGCAAGCTCTGTGCCGTTAATTTATATACGTTGCAATAAGCCGCAAAGCAATCGTATGCTATGGGTATGTTGTAGGTGACTTGGTTGCGCATTCGGTGGTTCAAAGCCCGGAGCTATAAGTTTTCGCCAATGTGTGCCCGTGCCAAGTGGGCGTGATCTACACATTTTACACATATATTAGGCAACAGAGCTTAATTTTGTACTTTGTTAGTATATGCATTTGTGCTTTTGTTGCCTGTGCATATGCTATAGGCTTCAATTGCGCCACTTTGGTTTGCGTGCGTGTATTTCGGCTGTAAATTACTTCAAATTCTGAGCGAGTTAGACCCGCTAATGTAGGCGAGCCACAAGGTAATGCAATTACCAGCGTACGTGCTGAAGAATTTCCTTACCTGAACTGATTTTTAATCTGTATATCTTATATCTTCGTAAAAAATATAAATTCTGAAATTTATTTTAAAATATAAAAAAAAAAATTCATAATTCTATAAAAGAAAACCTGATAAAAATGTGGAATTTCAAAACAATCAATTGTGAAAAACTATTTTTCGAATTAAGTACCAAAATATATATTATTCTGATATGCTTGGATTTGTTGCAAAGAGAAAATACAGAGTCATATATTATAGCTGGGTTAATTTATCCTGATGTTGTCTTTATAATTTCTTTTAATCTTTACTATCACAAAAATTCTGGTAGCACCTTAAAACATTTATTCGACCGTAGCAAAAAATACTGAAAATAAATTGGTTAAGCGCTGGTGAAGGTACAATCACAACCATGTTGCACAAAACCTTGAAAGCTCTAATCCGGGTTCATCACTGCTGTTCTGAAAAATTAAAAAAAAACTATTTAAAACCACCCAAATGACGTAAAAAACAAGAGAAATTGTCACAGACCACATCCAAAATTTGTATACTTGTTCATCACTTGTTCAATCATATTATAAAATAAGTAAGGAAGGACTAAGACAGGAGCAACCGGGTGTTATACTCTTGAAACTTGCAGGAATCAAAGCCAAATCAAAAATACCTTAAGGTGTGAAAAGTCAATCAGAGGTTACTCCACTGACTTCCACATACGGCACATGATTTGTTAGAGAAACCATTATCACTATATGTAGTATTTGGTTGTTGGGGTAGTATCGTTCCGATTTTATCCATTTTTGTCAATAATACAAACTATCAATATGCCATATACTAGTAAAATATTCTCTGAGTTTCATTCGGGTACCATTACCAATCATATGGAGTAAATTCACCCGGATATTATATGATTGTTATACTAGGTGCTAGGTCAAGTTTTCGCCCCATTGTGTCCATTTTAAGGACAAAGACGCACTGTTATCAGTAAAACTCGCTCTCTTATTTTCATACAGAAAACTCACATGTTGGCATATGTATATATGCGCTAAAACATCACTTAAAAGTTCGAAAATCGTTATGTTAGGTATATTGGAGCTGACACGGTTCAACCAAAGTTTTATCCGGTTATATTAATTCCTTCTTTGGTTGTACACTGGAAAGGAAAGAAGCAAATGAAGATTGAAATTGTGTTATATGGAAAGTAGGCGTGCTTGCTGTCCGATTTCACCCATTTTCGCACTGTGAAATAAGAATGTTAGAAGAATAATATGTACCGAATTTGGTTGAAATGAGTCGGATCCTTAAATCCCTAATACTACTTCGGGGGTTACCTTTAATGACTCTGGTATATTTAGTTATTGATTTATCTCGCTTTTAATAGTTTTTAACAGTACCGTTATATGGGGAATGAGCGCCGTTATCCTCTGATTTCAACCATTTTCGCACGGTCAAGAAGTTCTTATAAAATATATCTACTTCTTCTTAATTGGCGTAGACACCGCTTACGCGATTATAGCCGAGTTAACAACAGCGCGCCAGTCGTTTCTTCTTTTCGCTATGTGGCGCCAATTGTAAATTCCAAGCGTAGCCAGGTCCTTCTTCACCTGGTCCTTCCAACGGAGTGGAGGTCTTCCTCTTCCTCTGCTTCTACCCTTCTTAGTTATGGTACTTTACTGGTACGTTTTCGGTTAACGGCGATTTGTGGGCGTCCATCGCCCATCTACGATTTTTTATACTCTCGGAACAAAGCTGCTAGGGAGAGTATTATAGTTTTGTTCACATAACGGTTGTTTGTAAGTCCTAAAACTAAAAGAGTCAGATATAGGGTTATATATACCAAAGTGATCAGGGCGACGAGTAGATTTGAAATCCGGGTGTCTGTCTGTCCGTCCGTCCGTGCAAGCTGTAACTTGAGTAAAAATTGAGATATCATGATGAAACGTGGTACACGTATTTCTTGGCTCCATAAAAAGGTTTCCATTAAAAAGGTCGGCATACTGCCACGCCCACAAAATGGTGAAAACCGAAAACCTATAAAGTGTCATAACTAAGTCATAAATAAAGACATTAAAGTGAAATTTGGCACAAAGGTTCGCCTTAGGGAGGGGCATATTTGGACGTAATTTTTTTTGGAAACGTGGGCGAGCATTTAAACTTTTCTCGTCAGCCTGATCATTTATCTATGTATATATAACCTTGCATCTATGTCGATTAGTTTTAGGCGCTACGTGCAACATTTAGATTAACAAAACTATTATACTCTCTAGCAACATGTTGCAAAAATATAAATATAGTGTTTCTACATACAGTTATAAGTAGCAACAATTATACAACAGAAGTCCTATGACAACAAAAAGTTTCAACTACAAATGGAAACGCTTTTTACTTTATTATTGCAGTAAATATGAAAAATCACGTTTTATCCGCACTCAGTTGGAAGCCCACAACTACATACATACTTGTACTTTTTCGATTCAATCAATTGCTTCCTTTTTTTACCAAAACTATTTTTCATGAGCCTTTGCCTGAAATTGTGCCAAATTAATGTGACAGCTGTCATAGTTGACAGCACCAGCAGTCGCAGCGATATTGCCTTTTAATCAATTTTTACAATATTATGACGACCATAGTTGGCTGGATTTAAATTGGCCAGTACCAGTTGGTTTTCTCACACAAGCATTGCACATATACAAAATTTTTCAAAGTAGGCGCTTGGCTGAACGGCAAGTTATGGATAATATTTACATATGATGTGCAATCTTATGTCTTCAAAATGAATTAGTTCGAATTTTGCTAAACTCTTAATGAAATAAAATTAGAAATGGAATAGCTTTTATTTCTGATATAATCATGCCACAGTTCTTTTCATTACATTTTGGTTTGGCAGTTTACCAAAGTGGCTAAATGAGTTAGCTTTCCGCCCTCATACACCACTACACCACACAACACACCACTCATAAAGCACCTCTGTCACACTCAAAAAGCAACACTGGCACACTCTCCACACTTGGGGACCACACTCAGCAACGGTGGAAGCAGCAGTCTACACCCACACACACACCAATACACGCCGTACATCAACCCACCATAACTCTCCACAGCCCAACGAGCAAAAAAGGGCTGTCCTGAAAGAAGCGTCCCTTTTCGATCACGACCTATGAGCGAATAACATCGGTGGACATTTCTACACGCAATCAAAGCAACTTTATATCATTTTTCCATATTCGGCACGCAATCAAAGCAACTTTATATCATTTTTTGATATTCGGCACGCAATTAAAGCAACTTGCAAAAACCATCCTTTTTAAATCTGGCGATCTTCCGCACGCAGCGGAGGGCATCCTTTTTACATCTGGCGTCCTTCGGCGCAGCAATTCAATCCACATCTAATAACATAAGTTACAGGTGTCTCCTATCTAATTGTGTAAACATAATTCTCACGCCTCCACTGGTATTCGACCAGGGAGAGTGGTATTATAACATTCGTCATTTCATCCAATAAAATTGTGATCCAGACAACTGGATTAGTTTTTTTTTTCACCGCACTGTATATGTGTATATGTAAGTGTGTTCTTATATGATTTTACTTATGTATTTTCTTTTCAATGTCACTGCACCTGTGCCTTTATTATACATACATATATGTATATTGTATATACATACTTTTCCTCTATGTTTTCTGTAATTTCACTCTTTCACTACATTTGTTCACTTTTTTTTTTTTTAATTTTTATCTTCTCTTTTACACTGTGTTTGTGTATATACATATATATACTCTCTGTTTCACTGAATTTGCACTTGCTCACTTTGTCACAAATTGTATTTTTATACTCTCGCAACAAAGTTGCTAAAGAGAGTATTATAGTTTTGTTCACATAACGGTTGTTTGTAAGTCCTAAAACTAAAAGAGTCAGATATAGGGTTATATATACCAAAGTGAACAGGGTGACGAGTAGAGTTGAAATCCGGATGTCTGTCTGTCCATCTGTCCGTCCGTCCGTGCAAGCTGTAACTTGAGTAAAAATTGAGATATCATGATGAAACTTGGTACACGTATTCCTTGGCTCCATAAGAAGGTTAAGTTCGAAGATGGGCAAAATCGGCCCACTGCCACGCCCACAAAATGGCGGAAACCGAAAACCTATAAAGTGTCATAACTAAGCCATAAATAAAGATATTAAAGTGAAATTTGGCACGAAGGATCGCATTAGGGAGGGGCATATTTGGACGTAATTTTTTTGGAAAAGTGGGCGTGGCCCCGCCCCCTACTAAGTTTTTTGTATATATCTCGGAAACTACTATAGCTATGTCAACCAAACTCTACAGAATCGTTTCCTTCAGGCATTTCCATATACAGTTCAAAAATGGAAGAAATCGGATAATAACCACGCCCACCTCCCATACAAAGGTTATGTTGAAAATCACTAAAAGTTCGTTAACCGACTAACAAAAAACGTCAGAAACACTAAATTTTACGGAAGAAATGGCAGAAGGAAGCTGCACCCAGGCTTTTTTTAAAAATTGAAAATGGGCGTGGCGTCGCCCACTTATGGACTAAAAACCATATCTCAGGAACTACTCGACGGATTTCAATGAAATTCGGTATATATTATTTTCTTAACACCCTGATGACTTGTACGAAATATGGGTGAAATCGGTTCACAACCACGCCTTCTTCCAATATAACACTATTTTGAATTCCATCTCATGCCTTCTCTATATAATATATACATTAGAAACCAATGGTGATAGCGGAATAAAACTTTACACAAATACGGTATTTGAAAAATATGTAAATGACGGATAATGAAATCTCGATTATCACTTTATCATGCGAGAGTATAAAATGTTCGGTGACACCCGAACTTAGCCCTTCCTTACTTGTTTTTTGTAAATTTTAATATTTTTTAGCTATTTATTTTCACATTCAGGATGGCTCGAAAGACCATATATACTTTTACACTTACTTTTTCACAAAGTTTAATTGGTTTCTGCTGCACAGAATAATAAAACAAATACGAAAGAACATTCTTTGGCACTTATTTTTTGAATAAACTCTTTAAAATGTTGGCCCCGGCTACGTATCAGATGGTCTTTCCGTTGAATCCAATTTTCGATGACTCGTTCGAGCATTTTCGATCCAAGGACTAAATCGAAGCGTTGTTCAGGCGTAAGTCTTTCCATGATGAAATGACAAACAATAGTGAACAAAAATTATATGACAAATTAACACGACTCATGCGTTATCTGTCAAAATAAGGCTATTGAAAAAAAAACTGTACTTGGATCACTATACAGTACGGGACAGATTTTAGAGATAGTACTGTAACCAAACCCCAACTTTTAAAAACGCTCATTGAGAAAATATTACGTTCGGCGCAGAAAAAACAGCATTTGTATTGTTCAAACTTTTGAGAAGTGTTTGCTAAGGAAAGGGCAAAAGTTAATTCAAATAAGTGTTAAGCACAACCACAAGGTGGATGTGGATAGATAACCAATGTAACTGTGGAGGCTTTATCATAAGACATTTTCGCTGAACGCATGCAATTAATATGCTCTTTAGGTAGCTTTAAGTTTGAAGGAAAACAAGTAAGGAAGGGCTAAGTTCGGGTGTCACCGAACATTTTATACTCTCGCATGGTAAAGTGATAATCCAGATTTCATAATACGTCATTTACATATTTTTCAAATACCGTATTTTTGTAAAGTTTTATTTCGCTATCATCATTGGTTCCTAATGTACTATATATTATACAGAGAAGGCATCAGATGGAATTCAAAATAGCGTTATATTGGAAGAAGGCGTGGTTGTGAACCGATTTCACCCATATTTCGTACATGTCATCAGGGTGTTAAGAAAATATTATATACCGAATTTCATTGAAATCGGTCTAGTAGCTCCTGAGATATGGTTCTTGGTCCATAAGTGGGCGGCGCCACACCCATTTTCAATTTTTAAAAAAAGCCTGGGTGTAGCTTCCTTCTGCCACATCTTCCGTAAAATTTAGTGTTTCTGGCGTTTTTTGTTAGTTGGTTAACGCACTTTTAGTGATTTTGAACATAACCTTTGTATGGGAGGTGGGCATGGTTATTATCCGATTTCTTCCATTTTTGAACTGTATATGGAAATACCTGAAGAAAACGACTTTGTAGACTTTGGTTGACATAGCTATAGTAGTATCCGAGATATGTACAAAAAACTTAGTAGGGGGCGGGGCCACGCCCACATTTCCAAAACAATTACGTCCAAATATGCCCCTCCCTAATGCGATCCTTCGTGCCAAATTTCACTTTAATATCTTTATTTATGGCTTAGTTATGACACTTTATAGGTTTTCGGTTTCCGCCATTTTGTGGGCGTGGCAGTGGGCCGATTTTGCCCCTCTTCGAACTTAACCTTCTTATGGAGCCAAGGAATACGTGTACCAAGTTTCATCATGATATCTCAATTTTTACTCAAGTTACAGCTTGCACGGACGGAAGGACAGACGGAAGGACAGACGGACGGACAGACGGACGGACGGACGGACGGACAGACAGACATCCGGATTTCGACTCTACTCGTCGCCCTGATCACTTTGGTATATATAACCCTATATCTGACTCTTTTAGTTTTAGGACTTACAAACAACCGTTATGTGAACAAAACTATAATACTCTCGTTAGCAACATTGTTGCAAGAGTATAATAAGAACCATTCGAAATGTGTATGTACATGTATGTTTATATAACCATACTTGTTCGAATATGTTTATGTATATTAGTGTTTATACCTATATGATAATAATCCCACAGCAATGCAGCCTCAGTTGAAGAGCATGCAAAGAAGCACAGAAAATACCACCGAAGATCTTGTAATACGCTTTCGCGTTGGATCACTATGTATAGCGAAGAAAATAAATGAAGAATATGTGCGCGCAATGAGTTGAAAGGGATATACAGGAGGAGTATGTGCCTTTTGCATCTCAATTACTTGGTGTAGTAAAGAGAGCTTAATCGTATTAACTTTTACAGTAGCAACTGCGGGCCATAACGCCGGATCAGAGGAATCATAGTTGAAATGAAAAAGGTAAAAAGTAGATAAAATATAAAAAGAAACCTCGAAGAGATAAATGCTAAATTGGCAAAAGGGGATATTTAAAAATGTGTGAAGAAAAAAATTACCTATGAAATAAACGCAGTAAAGTGCATATTTACATATATCATGAGTGGAGATAATTGTAGGCAGTTAATTTGGGGTTAAATGCGGACATTTACCAATATTGCATAATCATTTAAGAACTCATATTCTGTGGCTTGATCATTAATTCCAACCCTTTTGTTAATTTCAATTTTAGAGAAACAGACCATTAAGATATTTATCATAATTGAATGACGAAATGTTTTGAAATTATATTATTTTAATAATTTAAATGCTAGTCCCTTTTATTAAGCATCTTTTTTTCATAATGAACGAGAAATTATTAAATTTTACAGGCACAAGGAGGTATTAAAAAATTTATAATTGTAATCATTGATTATGAAATATTTTAACCTCACGCTCAATGAGATGTTCTCGTAAAAAATGTTTCTATAGGCAAGCATAATTTTATGTTATACAAAAGTTTTCTTGGCAATAATAAATGGTTCCTTGATTCAAAATTATGTTCACACAAATAATATTACATCTACTATATTATATCATATTTTTTTTTTGCTTCTGGGGATCTAGTGAATATATACTTTAGTGTGAACAATCTCTTCTGGAAGTAGATTTGATAAATCTTGCATACTGAAGACTCACTGAAGTGCATTTTTCATATAGGTACATAAGAAGATATTGGTATTGAATAATATTCAAGGAATACTTATCATAACCCAAATAAAATTATTGCCCGATTGGTTGAGCTGTTTATTGAGCAAAGTAAGCATGGACTTACATATACAGTAATATGTTTATAAAGCTTTAAAGGTATAATAACATTGCCCAAATTTCATGTCAATATATTCTTCCAAATACACTTGCATGATCTATTTCTATTGGCACTCAGCATGGTACTCATCTTTTATCTTAAACCTTCTGTGAACATTTTCCGCTTCAACCTTTTAACACTTAAGAAATCAAAAAATGTCATATAATATTATTGTTGTTTTTCATCATTACTTGTTAGTCAAAAGCAGCAACGCCTTATTGTTGTTTTTCATCATTACTTGTTAGTCAAAAGCAGCAACGCCTTTTTTCACATAAAGCAAGTGTGTTTGCCAAATAAATAAACAAAATGGAATGTAATAAATTTATAAGAATTTTATAAACATATACTATATACGATTAATATACATTTAAACATTCTTTAAGCCATTACCATTTGTGGCAAAAAGATTAAGATTTTTAATATCTTCTAAGTGACAGCACAAAACACAACAAATGTGAAATATTGTAATCCGATAAAACCAATTTCAATATTAATAATATTTAATAATATGTTAACCTACTTTGGTGCGCACAAATCCTCACTTTGTGTGCTTTTATGTTTCTGAAAGCATTGACTACTATAAAAAGAAGCTGTGAAAAATCTTATCCTTTTAAGCGTGCGAAATGGGGGTTGCAACCCTCTGCTACGACTTGGCCATAAGCCATTCTACTTTTTCTTGTATGTACTCAATAAGATATACAATAAAAATAAAATTTGTCGTTTTGGAGGCACCTTACGCCTTTCTTTTCCCCTCGAAGAATTTTTCATCGTATGCAAAACTGCTGCAGCCTCCCATTTTTACTGCGTATTCTGGCTGCTTGCCACAAATATTGTTTTGTTTAGCATGTATTTTTTACAATTTCTAACAGCCACGTATTGTCACGCCTTTATTGATGTAAGCTTTGTTTAGATGATCTTTGATTGCAAAAATACTTTTTGGTGGAAGAACAAAGAAAAGATCTCATAGCATGCTGCAAGGCACATTGGCGCCTACCCACAAATTTTTGTTGTGCAGTCATACGTTAGTATATTTCCATTATGTAATTGAAAATTTGTGTAAAATATTGCCAACAGACATCGTGACATGAACAACTGATAAGAGAACTTGCAATTTGAGTTGGCAGGAATAAGCATACCTAAATATAATATAGTTTTGTAAGTAATACACAATAATACAATTGTTAAGTGTCATTATGATCGAAATCGGATTATAATTTATAAATCCCCAGATAACGAATATATGAACCGGAGTATAGTGGTTGGCTTTTTATCAAAAATAGCGATGAAACTTTAAAATCATCTTTTCCTGCTGTGTGCGTTGCTAAAATGAGTAAATCTTAGTCATTGGTTACCATAACCCCCATATATTTAACATAAGGGTCTTATAAGTTCCCATTGATTTTATACGGTAAATATCGATCAATAAGAAAGATATCTTAAAAAAGATTAAAAAGAATTTCTTTGACTTTACACTGCGTAAATATAGTAAGTCAATACGTGAGTTATCTTTATGGTACTCAAGAAACATACTTTTCTAGTAAGAATATGTCTTCATGCCCAAAGGGCAAAATTCGGGTCAATACTTCCTCTAGCCGCCTATACAAGATGTGAGGATTTTCATTATCCGGTTTATTATCATGTATATGAGTTGGTCAATCTGCGAGTTAACTTACCGATATGATATGTCGTAGTGCAAAAATGGGATGAGTACTACTCGCAGCCCCATTTACCCAATATAAGAATTTCAAACTTTGTCTGGCTTTATACCATTAATATCAATCAATATGTAAAATGTATGAGGAATATTAAGTGAACATACATATAACACTGGAAATGCATTAGTTAAATGGCCAAAAAATTTGAAATCGCTCACCGAATTACGCCAGCTCACATAAAACAAAGATAGAGATATACGGAAATCGCCTGTTAGAAGGGTATGATATGACCAACTGATGAAAGTTGTATGGCAAAGTCATTTTAATTGTATGTATGAGCCCATTATGCTATTCTTCATCAAATGCTAGGGCTTTTAGAAATATCGCTGAGTAGAAATATCTTTCAATTCAAATGCCCTCTTGTGGTGATACGATGCACTTGTCCAACCATCCTTTTCACGAAAACCGAATTGATGCTTTGGAATAGCTTCGTATTCGTGCGGAAAAAGGGATATTTGGATGCCTTATGTACACAGTTATGTAAAATGATATATGTACATACATATATGCATAATAATATAATAGCACGTCTTAAGAAGCTTTGTTACCATTCTTCTTTGTGGCGCATTTTGGACAATTTGTTATCGTTGATAAGCATGAACTCATTTGCTCCTTGGCAGGCCTTTAATTATGCCAATAATATACGTCACCAAAAATTCGAATGCAAACTGTGTTACTGCATTTGGATTTTTGGCCTTTAGCGGAGAAAGGATGCTTGAAGTTGTGAAAATATGGAAGTATTAAGTATACCCTGTTGATGAGTTGCATGAAAGCTAATTCACGCCAACTTTTGAGTGCATACTTCTACTCTCACAGGATGTCACTACACCACGCAAAAAGTTAAAATATAAAATATTTTCACAAAGGACTGTATATAACAGACCATCTTGTTGAGAAATCAGCCTTCGAATGTAACGTATCCCAACCTATAGTTGACTTTTTACCGCAAATGTCGGTCAATGTGGAAGTTACATAATTAAAATCGAATGCCTTACTGACAATTGTACTTCTGTGTATCAAAAATGAGTTGCATTGGGTTAGTTCTTCCCTGAACCCCTTATACCTAATATAAAGATTTCCAAACGTCCAGGTGAATTTATGCTTCCAATAATTGAGTTAACTCAATGAAAATCATGGAACGTCTTTTACTCATAATAATGTATTTTTGTTCCTAAAATGGATAAAATTGGGTGATAACTTGACATACCCTATATAACTTCAGGAGGTAGTTATTAGTATGTGGCATGATAATAGTATGTGGTAATGTCAAAACTAGCCCTTTCTTACTTTATTTACTGCAAACATATTGTAGCATATTTCAGGTAGCAAAGACTTCAATACCATATTTCTTTGAATTTTTTTAAACGGAGTGAGTGGAATTAAAATTATTAGCTGTAATTAGTAAATGTTTGAAGGCATTCACTTAATCGTTACACTTACAATTTTGGGAGAAAATATCAGAACTGGTATGCAGTTGCTCACCTTACGTAAGCACTTTCTAATCTACTGGCAATTATTAACTGTTTGTATGTATTTAATCAACTGTTTATGCTATTAATAATACTTCAACTTATTACAGCAGAAATATAAAAACCTGCAATATATTGACCTATGTTAGAAGGCAGAAGTATATGCAAGAAGCTTTTTTGAAGCGAAAGGTGCTTTCTTTTTATATTATATAGTACACCATGTTGTATGAGCAACACAGCATTTATAAGAAATATAATTTTGAAAATAACGAACATCCTACGGCGAACATAATGTGAGCAAAAATAGTAAGACATCTGTGCCAAATGTCACATCAAAATAATCATTAGTGTTTAGTATACTGAAGTCGTAAATAATTTGGTCTATCTTGGAACCAGTATTAACACCAACAGCAATGTCAAACTCGAAATCCAACGGAGAATAAATCTTGCCAACAGGTTCTACTTCGGACTATGTAAGCCATTGAGAAGTAAAGTGAGAATATCGGGGGGGAGAAATACTATTTGAGTGTTTTGCGTCGCATGCGCGTTGTCGTATAAGCCAATTTACGAAATATAAGGGTAAATATTAAGTAATCGCGTTGTCGTATAAGCCAATTTACGAAATATAAGGGTAAATATTAAGTAATTGGTTATTAAGTATTTCACAAATTATAAGACAGGATTATATCACAGTTTTATTATCATATCTACTTCAATAAATCTTTAAAAATATATGCACACCACACGAAGTATAAGAAAGATTCCATATGCATAGCATGAATATATATTCATGCACTGAGCAGGATATATTAATTTTGCCCCGATGTTTGTACGAGTAATAATTTGAAGAAATCATCGAAGACAGTATCAAATATATAAATAAAAGATCAGCAGATCGAACTGACTCGACTCACAGCTGTTTTTTTCTTTGTATGTTTGTTTATATATATTCGAATTCTTCTTCTTCTTAATTGGCGTAGACACCGCTTACGCGATTATAGCCGAGTTAACAACAGCGCGCCAGTCGTTTTTTCTTTTCGCTATGTGGCGCCAATTGGATATTCCAAGCGAAGCCAGGTCCTTCTCCACTTGGTCCTTCCAACGGAGTGGAGGTCTCCCTCTTCCTCTGCTTCCCCCGGCGGGTACTGCGTCGAATACTTTCAGAGCTGGAGTGTTTTCGTCCATTCGGACAACATGATTTAGCCAGCGTAGCCGCTGTCTTTTAATTCGCTGAACTATGTCAATGTCGTCGTATACATATCTCGTACAGCTCATCGTTCCATCGAATGCGATATTCGCCGTGGCCAACGCGCAAAGAACCATAAATCTTTCGCAGAACTTTTCTCTCGAAAACTCTCAACGTCGACTCTTCAGTTGTTGTCATCGTCCAAGCCACTGCACCATATAGCAGGACGGGCATTATGAGCGACTTATAGAGTTTGGCTTTTGTTCGTCGAGAGAGGACTTTACTTTTCAATTGCTTACTCAGTCCGAAGTAGCACCTGTTGGCAAGAGCAATTCTGCGTTGGATTTCCAGGCTGACAATGTTGGTGCTGAACAGTAAGTAAATAGACGAAATTATCTACAACTTCAAAGTTATGACTGTCAACAGTGACGTGAGAGCCAAGTCGCGAGTGCGACGACTCTTTGTTTGATGACAGGAGATATTTCGTTTTGCCCTCGTTCACTGCCAGACCCATTTTCTGTGCTTCCTTGTCCAGCCTGGAGAAAGCAGAACTAACGGCGCGGGTGTTGAGGCCGATGATATCAATACCATCGGCATACGCCAGGAGTTGTACACTCTTATACCTTCTCTATTTAGTTCTGCAGCTCGAACTATTTTCTCTAGGGATAGGGAGTCGCCTTGTCTGAAACCTCGTTTTGTATCGAACGGCTCGGAGAGGTTCTTCCCGAATTTGGCGCATGGTAAATATCTGGTCGGTTGTTGATTTTCCAGGTCTAAAGCCACACTGATAAAGTCCAACCAGTTTGTTGATGGTGGGCTTTAATCTTTCACACAATACGCTCGATATAAACTTATATGCGATGTTGAGGCGGCTTATCCCACGGTAGTTGGCGCAGATTGTGGGGTCTCCTTTTTTATGGATTGGGCATAGAACACTTAAATTCCAATCGTTGGGCATGCTTTCGTCCGACCATATTTTACAAAGAAGCTGATGCATGCTCCTTATCAGTTCTTCGCCGCCGTATTTGAATAGCTCGGCCGGCAATCCATCGGCCCCCGCCGCTTTGTTGTTCTTCAGGCGGGTAATTGCTATTCGAACTTCTTCATGGTTGGGCAATGGAACCTCTGCTTCATCGTCACTGATTGGGAAATCCAGTTCGCCTTCTCCTGGCGTTATGCGTTCACTGCCATTCAGCAGGCTGGAGAAGTGTTCCCTCCATAATTTAAATATGCTCTGGGCACATGCAACGCTGGCGAAAAGCTGTCAAAATGCGAACAACAACCGAAACAAATTACCATAACCTGCAAAAATGCCTGTCAAAATGTTCGCCGTGTGAAGATAAAAATGTATTAAACTGTGACTATGGAGAAATTCTCAGCAAGAAATGTTGAAAATACCGAAAGATTTAACGCTGTACATATGACTGCAGAAAACAGCTGACGTGAGAGTAAACATAAGTCTGTTGCAAATAACCTACCGCATTTGCAGTGAAAACTAAATACCGTGAATGCATATCGTCAGCATTTTATTAGCTTATATTTCCCTGCTAAATGTGATCATCGTGATAACAAGTACCCTTTTTTGACTATGTGTGCCAGTTATGCTCAACATTTTTCAAAATATATAAGTAACTGCATAAAATTTTATATTTCTAATAATGTGTTAGATAGGTATTAAAGGTATCTATTATTTGTACTTTTACTTGACCTTTTCAGCAACTCTCCTTCATATTTGCTGCTCTTACAAACACTTTATGAACTATTCTGTATTATGTGCCATGAGAGGAACCCTCAACTTGCAACGCAAACATTAGACTTTATAGTTTTATGTGCAGCTTTTATATCCTGAACAGGGTATATTAAGTTTGTCACGAAGTTTGTAACACCCAGAAGAAATCGTCGGAGATTTAGCCATGTCCGTCTGTCCGTCTGTCTGTCTGTCTGTATATATACGAACTAGTCCCTCAGTTTTTAAGATATCGTTTTGAAATTTTGCAAACGTCATTTTCTCTTCAAGAAGCTACTCATTTGTCGGAACGGTCGATATCGGACCACTATAACATATAGCTGCCATACTAACTGAACGATCGGAATCAAATGTTTGTATGGAAAACTTTCACATTTGATAAGATATTTACACGAAATTTGGTATATGTTATTTTCTAAGGCAACAATGTAATCTCTAAAGAAATTGTTCAGATCGGTTAACTATAGCATATAGCTGCCATACAAACTGAACGATCGAAATCGAGTTTTTGTCTGGACAACTTTCACATTTGACAAGATATATTCACTAAATTTGGTATATGTTATTTTCTAAAGCAACAATGTAATTTTCGAAGGATTTGTTCAGATCAGTTAACTATAGCATATAGCTGCCATACAAACTGAACGATCGGAATCAAGTTCTTTTATGGACAACTTTCACATTTGACAAGATATATTTACTAAATTTGGTATATGTTATTTTCTACAGCAACAATGTAGTTTTCGAAGAATTTGTTCAGATCAGTTAACTATAGCATATAGCTGCCATACAAACTGAACGATCGGAATCAAGTTCTTTTATAGACAACTTTCACATTTGACCTCCTTTGAAGTTGGTCGTCTTGTCGTGGCGAAGGGGCTTAAGTAAGAGTAAAGTGTGCATCCCAAAGGAAACGCACTCTAATCTTACGAACTAAGAGGGACACTTCATAATTCGCACAATAGTGATCTGGATGAATAAACCCTAGGTTTTACGCCCATCTGCTATTATGGAAATATGAGGATACCCGAACCAACACCACCCTAAGCCAAGGTGTCGAGGTACCCGTGCCTAAGGCTTAATGGTCAGCGGGGGGTAATAAATAGCTGATCGCGAACGGTCCCCTCCGATGCCCGGGCGAGGTCTTAGGTATAAAAGCCTTCTCTCCGCATACCGGCTCTGCGGACGAGTGACCAACCCTTTCCGGTTTACTCGTGTGACCAAGATATGAACGACATAAATAACACAACGACAACATCAACTACAACAACCAAATTGACGACAACAGCAACGACTAAGGACATGAACTATAGGAATCGTATTACGGAATCCGAAGAAGACGAACTACTTGCCTCCAGCCAGGAGACGAGTAAGGGTACTACCGGACATACCAATCAAAGTATACCGGTAGATACAGCAGTGAAAACCCCACATACAAGGGAGGAAGCGTCCACCTCCAATCCTGCCATGAGCACCAACCAAAGTGCACTGGCGGCTAAAGGAGAAAGAAAAAAGAAGCGCAAGAAATCCCAGAATCAGCTGAGAAAAAACCGGTACCAGCGGGCAGTCTTCATACTAGTGAAGATAGCCAAAGACCAGGCAGCCGGTACCCCGGTTGATGAGGCTGAAACAAAGCGCCTCAAATCTATCGTAGAGAAATATGAAAGCTATCTGAAAAGGAAGCAATCACAACCTCAAGAAGAGAGCAAACGAGAGAGCACTTCTCAGAAAAGAAATCGCTCCATCACAGAAGTACCCGGAACTCAGCCCAAAAAACCGAGGCGGAGTGAAGGAGAACACAGTAGCACAACAACGGCAAGGCATTTCTGCGATGTAGCCAGGGATAGCCTGCAGGTGGCCATCATAGATGGAAATTCCTCATCTCCGGGCAAAATACAGGAGAGATGGGTGAAGATCGACGTCAGATTGTCGAGTATGGTGCTAAGCTATGTACTCGACAATCCTGCGGGTCCTCACCTGGAGCTTGACTCCTCTGAGGCCCTCAGGGGCTACAGGGTCATCAAGTGCGCGGACCAGGCCTCGCTAGATTTCCTGACGGGTAATGTTGCTAAAATTTGCAACGCCTTTGTAGGCCTCCAATTGAGGCTTATACCCGCCATGGAAATTCCGAAGAGACCTCGTGCTCGCATTTGGTTACCCCTTCTAGAGTAGCCAGCCGAAAAACTCCTGAGGTGCATTAAGCTGCAGAACAAATCTATACCTGGTATAGATGAGTGGCAGCTAATCAAGGAGGAAAACCCGAATAAAGCAAGCAAGCCAATACTAGTGGCCATTTGCGATGAGTCCATTGAGGCTCTGAAGAAGACTTACTACAAAATCAGCTTCGGAATCCGTAAGGCCAGACTAAAGATCTTCCAAGGCGACAAAGCGGCTGACGGAGACAACACGGAAGAGGTCGACAACGCCAGCCAGTTGCTAAGGAATGTGGGCATCGAAGAAACCCAAGATGCCCAATAACATAAGATGCGTCCAGATAAACCTGCAGCATTCGAAGAGTGCTAGAGCGAATCTGACAACCCTCGTGAAGGAGGGGGGCATCGACAACAGACTAGTACAGGAGCCCTGGGTCAATGAAGATACCACTAAAGGGCTAAACAGCAGCAACTATAACCTGTTTTACACACCGAACAGAGGTATACCTAGGGCATGCATTCTTATCAATAAGAGTATAAATGCATTTCTTTGCCCTAATTACAGCACAGCAGATATCACAGTGGTAAAGGTGGAACAGAAGGAAAAGCCCTTCTTTTTGGTCTCGGCCTACTTGGCCCATGACAAAGACTTACCACCGGCCCCGCTCACCAGACTAATAGAGGAGAACAGGAAGGATGATGTCCTAATAGGGTGTGATGCAAACGCAAGGCACACCATATGGGGTAGCTCCAGTATAAAAACCAGAGGTGAGTCACTCTTGCAGTATATTTTGAATAGTAATCTAAGTATTTGCAACAAGGGCGATAAGCCAACATTTACTTTCCCAAGCTCGGATAGGTTTCCGGGGTGGGAGGAAGTGCTTGACCTCACGCTATTAACAGACACAGACAGTCTCGTTGTGAATAACTGGAGGGTATCCGATGAGCCTTCCATGTCGGATCACTCTTGGATACTCTTCAGCATCCGCGAGAAGTACAGTGCGCCTCTCACATACCGGAACCCTAGAAGAACGGCATGGGGAAAATTTACCAGTATAGCAACAAAATGCCTTGAAAAGGGAGGCAACAAGAGTATCAGAAATCCTGAGGAATTAGATTCAGAAGTAGAGAAGTTGGAAAAAATTTTAACCACAACTTTTAATAAATCTACCCCGCTAACAGTTTTGAAAAAGAGAAAGTCTCTTCCTTGGTGGAACAGTGCACTTAAGAGTTTGAGAACACAACTAAGGAAAACTTTCAATGAGAGTTTTAGAACCAAATTCTGGCAGCCATATAAAGACATTATGAAAGAATACAAAAAAGCAGTCAGGAAAGCTAAAAAGGACTCATGGCAATCTTTCTGCTCATCGATAGAAAGTTGCAGAGAAGCCGCTAGGCTGAGTAAAATGCTATCCAAAGATCATATTAACACTGCCTACATTAGGGCTGAGGGAAGTGATTGGACCTCCTCGGCAAAAGAGTCTCTGGAGGTACTAATCACAACGCACTTCCCCGGGAGCCAGCAAAAACCTTCAACGAGGGTTCAACCAGAACCACCGCTGAATGCAGCTGACTATCGAAGCCAAATAGTAGACAAAAGTAAAATCAAATATGCCATAAACAGTTTTGCACCATTTAAAGCGGCAGGTCCTGACGGGATTATGCCCGTAATGCTGCAAAAACTAGTAGAACCAATGGTTCTAAGGCTTGAAAATATATACAAGGCTAGCATTCAACTATCTTACATCCCAAGAAGTTGGAAAAGGAGTAAAGTTCTGTTCCTTCCAAAACCAGGCAGAAGAACACACGAGAATGCCAAGGATTTTAGACCTATAAGCCTTACCCTCTGTATGCTGAAGGTACTAGAAAGGCTAATAGATCTACACGTAAGAGCAATAATGGCGGAGAAGTTATCGAAGTCCCAACATGCGTACATGAAGGGCCGATCAACCGAAACCGCCCTTCACGAGGTGATAAGTGTAATCGAAAAATCACTACACCACAAACAATACATCATGGCTGCATTTCTAGACATAGAGGGGGCCTTCAACAACATAGAAGTAAATGCGATAATTAATTCTCTGGCACATGGTGGCATAGACGACACTGTGTGCAGATGGATACTATCGATGCTTGAGAATAGGAAGATTATAGCTTCAAACGGCGCTGCAACACACACAAGCTATGTGAGTAGAGGAACGCGTCAAGGGGGGGTCCTCTCTCCGATTCTTTGGGTTGCAGAGCTGAACGAAATACTACTCCAACTAAACGGTGAAGGAGTGAAAGCAGTAGCGTATGCAGACGATATAGTGTTGTTGGTTTCAGGCATGTTTCCTTCAACAGTCAGCGAGATTATGGAAAGAGCACTTCGTAGGTTAAACCTATGGGCTAAAAACAATGGTCTAAGAGTTAACCCGAACAAAACAGAACTGATGCTATTCACTAGCAGAACCAAAATACCTCAGTTTCAACTTCCGGTACTAAACGGTACAACACTCACTCTATCCCCCACAGCTAAATACTTGGGGGTGGAGATTGACATACATGGCCTACTATGTATACTTGTAAGAAAATCGTCAACAAGAATTGGGGCCTTAAACCAAGTATAATCATGTGGATGTATACGGCTGTCATAAGACCGTCAACTGCCAATGGACAATTTTATTCACAAAACAGCAGCTATTGCGGCAATAAGAATAAAAGATTTGGGAAGATGGAATCAGCAGAACTACGGACATAGTGTAATTCTAAACAAGCTCACCATTAATAAATCAGACTACATTCTCCCAAAGCTGGATTTCAATGGACACTTCCAGGTGAGGATACCATCTAGACGAGAAGAGGTTCAATAGTAGAGGAAGATACCACCTCAGTCTATACCGACGAGTCCAAAATGGAGCTAATACCAAGAGCGCTAGGATCGATCAAAGGAGAGATCAATAGACAATTTCAACAAATTGCAAATAACAGATGGAAAAACATTACCAAATGCGTCATAACTAAACAATTATGGCCAACATATGACAGGGAAAGAACCAACGACTTACTAAATAGGTCAAGAAAAACTGTTTACAGAATAACAGCTACCACAACAGGGCACTGGCCATTTGGGGAACATGTGTCCAAAATGGGTATGCCCTACAACGACATCTGCCGTGGCTACGGAGTAGCAGGGAACAAGGAAACAATCTTCCACTTTCTCTGCGAATGCCCAGCTACAGCACAGATCCGACATAAAACACTCGGAATCCACCAAGCACCAATCCTTGAATGGATATCCACCAAAAGCATATCGGACAAAAGTAGTTTCATCGAAACCTCAAAATGGTTTGAGAGAGAAGGTGAAACGTAATAGCAGATACAGGAGGTTCTACGAATAGTGTATGAAAATGGCACATCAAGTGCTAATTGAGCCCAATAGGGCTGCACTCCTACCTACCTACCTACCTTCACATTTGACAAGATGTATTCACGAAATTTGGTGTAGATTATTTTTTAAGGCAACAATGTAATCTCTAAAAAACTATAGCATATAGCTTCCATACAAACTGAACATTTAGCTTCGGTGCAACCGAAGTGAAGGTTTTTTCTTGTTATATACAGGGTTTGTCCGGAAAGTAATAGGACTGAGTCGATTTAAAAAAATTTATTGAACTAATCGTTACAATTATTTAAAAACATTTAAAATAGGCTCCTTCTGCGTCGATGCAGCGCTGCCAGAGTGATTTCAAAGCATTGAAGTTGTCACATAAGGCATTGACAGTAATAGCCTTGAGATCCAAGGTACATGCTGCTTGGATCCCCTCCGTCGTCTAAAAATGATTGCTTTTCTTCGGCCTTTTCAGGCAAGGAAACAAAAAACGTCCGGGAAGCCACATCTGCGTAGGGCAGCTGCGGAAGCATTGGGATGCCGTCCTTTGTTAGGTAGCTGTTCACAAGAAAGACGGTGTGAGCCTGGACGTTGTGGTGGTGTAACTTCCAATCGGCTGCGATATTTTGTCGGACCCGATTGACCCTTCGTTTGAGTCCCTTGATAACCTTCACGTAAAACTTGGCGTTGGCACTTTGTCCCGGAGGAGCAAGTTTACGAAATTTGCACACACGAGTCACATTGTCTGTGTTTGTCGAAGTCGCAGGTCTCCCAGCTTCATACTAAGTAGATTTTGGAAAATTAAAATGTTATTTTTCGAACGCATTGTAACGTCAACTGTGCATTTGCCAAAGTGCGAAATTTTTTATTACCTGAAAAGTGGCAGCTGTTAAGATATGCTTTCGCAGCGCAATGACAGGTTTCTTTCGTTTTCTGAGTGAATACGAGTTGGTTTTTTCGAAATGATCACCGTTCGATTTAGGTTGCATTCAAAAGCGATATTTCAGGTGAAAGCATTGTATGCTCGTTGCTGCTTATATTTGTATACATATCTCAGTTAGTTTAAGTTGGATGCTTTGAGTGAAGCATTATTTAGAACTTCGTAACGGCAAAAGCTCCTCATGGGTATAGATCGGATTTGAAAATGCGTCCTACTTAACTTTGCACTATGTTGCTACAGGTATAGTTCTACATAGTGTTTTTTGACAAATAAATAAAAAATGTTGAAGGTAAAAAATTTGCAAGCATTTTATATACATATTATATGTAAAAGTATATAACATTTCTTTATGTGATTTATTCGTGAAAGGAAGTTAAGTTGTACCTATTTTTTTGGCAAAAACAAGTTAAGGTTTTTAATATTTTCTAAGTCACAGCACAAACCACAAACAACAGAGAGATATAGTATGTTTTTATATACAAACATAATATTTAAGATTATTCCAACCCACTTTTTGTTGCACGCAAAACCTCAGTTTTTCATTGCTGTTAGGCTTCTGAAAGCATTGAATTATATTCAAAGCAGCTGTGAAAAAATGTTTTTAGGAGTGTGAAATGGGTATTTCACTCACCCTCCTACGACTTAGCTATAGAATATTTCTTCACAGTTTACTCGATGGAAAATACTATATAAATATATTTTCTCGGTTCTGCGCGCTTGACGCCTTTCTTTTTCCCCTCGAAGAATTTTCATCGTTTGAAAAACTGTGGCAAATAACCGACAAATATTGCCTGCCTTCAATTTGGTTATGTATCTTCTGTACAGTCTTTTCAGCTTTCGCGGGAAGTTCAGAATGTAAAAGTGTTTTTCTTTTTGTTGTACCAACAAAGAAAATATTTCGATGGATGATATTTGGCACACAACGTTATGTTTCGATAGGTAAAATGGGTTAAATTAATAAATAGATAAATTTGAGCGAAAATTTGGCCTAGCCCTTTTATAACTAATATCAGAATTTCAATAATCAGTAATTTCAAACATCCCTCTAACTTTACTTTATATGAATGGTTTTACACCTTAAAGTATTTCCCTGGATTTGATTATTGCAAGATGCAAGAGTATAAAATGATCGGTTGCACCCGAACTTAGCCTTTCCAGTCAAAGTGTGACTGTTCATTCAGACATTTGTGAAGCTAAGTAAAACAGGAAAAACCGTTAACTTCGGCTGCACCGAAGCTAATATACCCTTCATAGGTGCATTTCTTTTAGTAACTCTGTGTTCAGTTTGTATGAAAGCTATATGCTATGGTAATCCGATCCGAACAATTTTTTCGGAGATTATAATATATTATCACCTTAAGTAGTAGTTCATGTCAAATTTCGTGAAGCTACCACGTCAATTGTAAAAGTTTTCCTACAAGACCTTAATTCCGATTGTTGGGTTTGTATGGCAGCTATATGCTATAGTAAGTCGATCTGTACAATTTCTTCGGAGATTACATTGTTGCCATAGAAAACAATCTATACCAAATTTCATCAATATATCTTGTTAAATGCAAAATCTTTCCATACTAGCATTCCGATCGTTCAGTTTGTATAGCAGCTATATGCTATAGTAAGCCGATCTAAATAATTTCTTCACATATTACGTTATTGTCTTAGAAAATAACCTGTGCCAACTTTTGTGAAGATACATTGTCAAATGTGAAAGTTTTTCATACAAGAACTTGATTCCGATCCTTCAGTTTGTATGGCAGCTATATATTATAGCTGTCCGATATCGACCGTTCCGACAAATGAGTAGCTTCTTGAGGAGAAAATGACGTTTGCAAAATTTCAAAACGATATCTTAAAAACTGAGGGAGTAGTTCGTATATGTACAGACGGACAGACAGACAGACGGACATGGCTAAAACAACTCAGCTCGACATACTGATCATTTATATATTTACTTTATAGGGTCTCCGACCCTTCCTTCGGGGTGTTACAAACTTCGTGGCAAACTTAATATTCCCTGTTCAGGGTACAATATGCACTCACTGAATCATACATTGAGTCATATGTGTATGCACTTACATATATGTATATTGAGGACGGCTCTGATTGCTTGCTGCATGAAAGGCTTCGTATGAAGGAATATATGTAGCAGAAGCTAGGCAAAATGTTGCCATTTTATATCAAACTTGTGAAAGAGTACCAGGTGCCACTGAATGCCGTGAAAGGTACGTTTCCAACCAAATAGTTACACATTTATACGATTTGCGCATGGATTGTTTTTTCCCCTTGTGCGGTTGTGGTAACTGTGACTGTTATCGTATATATTAAATACTAGCAGCCCCCGCAGTCGTTGTCCTGCGTGAAATTATGTATTTATAAATGAAAAAGTTGAATTTATCATTTCACTTTTTTTTCAATGTATCGCAGCTTGATAGCAGCGTGAGCAGGCCACGTATATCTGGCCGAGTGAAAAACATAGCATTTCCAAATGTATACCATACACTATGCGACTATCCTTGTGTCTCAAATGCAATTTTCACTGGAAACTGAATACGTTTGAACTGAAATGGCAAATCGTTAGAACTCAGAGGAATTCGTAGAATCAAGCATTCTGCCAATTGATGGAATTGATATCAAACCACCGGAAGTATCAACCGGAATTTACCCATTTCCAATTCTTAGCGAATACGATGTAAAATGTCTTCGGCTATGTCATTTTTGTTCGTATTCCATAATTGACGCTAATTTGATGGCTGATCATCGCGAAAAGTGTGCGAACTTCATTCCAGTGATTATCATGTTCCAGCAATTGTAATTGTAATTGTATGTATATTATCAAGATATTTTCGAATAGAGCAAGTTCTCGCAAAGGGTTCACTGACGAAAGTTGAGAAAAAACTCATAAATGTTAATCTTGTTGCTGGGGGTGTTTTCTCTGTCTGCACTGTATTCTCTGTGTTGAAATAGACTATTTGGTCATTCTCCAAATTAACTGCGAGACGCACAACAATCGGAAAACGTTCATAAATCGCAAAATTAAATATCATACAAAGCGCTTTATTGCAGTTCACGTATCGACCGTATCGTTCAAGACCAGTAACCTCCATGTTGCTTCCTTTGGTGACGTATTTATAAACGTATTTTATCGATTACAGCAAACTGCAATACGCAACATTGACATGACTTTTGAATGTGAATTAGACAACAGTGGCGAATATGGTACCATCCATATGTTGTCGACTTCGATGTGTTGTTAACTTCGATATTCACGCCTCTAAATTGAATGCTAAATGTTCTGCCATTGTCATCTGGTGAGCGAAGCTGATACATTGGATATCCATCATTTCTAGTTTGTGTTTCCGAATGACAAGCACCTGGATAGTGTTTCGTACATTTATTGTCAGACATACAAACCGAAGTGGGATTGTGATGTCCGTAAGGTACATGAACCATATTGGTTTCGTATAATTCTGCTTCTATCTCTGGATCAGGAATTTCCGCAGAAATGATTTCATCAATTTGATTTGGTGTAACCAACATCCACCATCCAAAGAAGAATATGTGCGTGCGGCAAACCTCTCTTTTGCCACTCAACAGAGTACATCCAGCATCTAACAGCACCACATATACGTTGCTTTAAGATAAAGTTTACAAAACATCGCAACTGTTGTTTGAAAAGTTGTCCTCTGACATCGTGACGATCGCTTGCTGATTGCCCGCGATCCATAATTTCATTCATATGTCATCGCATCCTGGGAATACTCGGTCATGTGCCATGGGCTGTCAATATATGTATGTACATACTTATGTTGACGCCAAAACGAACGCGACCTCTTCGTGGCATCGTAACAAATTTCAATCTGTAATTGAGCACTTTGTGTGAAACACACATAACGTTTTCACGGAATAAATTTCAATAATTTTTTTTGAATAACCGGAATAAAGAAAGCAAATCGACAATTGAAAAACAAAAGGAAAAGAGTTGAAAAAAAAGTTTTTGTATGAAAAAAAGTTATTTTTTTGGTATTGTCCAACTTTCCGACTTTTGCTTACGGAAAGCATGCGGTTTTTTATTTCTTAACTTTCCTCGATCCACAGCGAACAACCTCTGAAAATTTCATCAAGATTGGTTTAGCTGTTCTCGAGCATTAGCGTTACTAACAGCATTCATTCGTTTGTATGGGAAAAAGAAAAGGGCTCTTTTTAAGGTTTTTCTGGCAATTATTCGAATTTTTTCGCCATAAAACCATCCTTGAGCCTCAGCGAACATTTTAAAAAAAGAATTGGCAAAATTGGTCCCGGCGTTTTTGAGTTATGCGCCAGCATTTAAAATCATGTTCGTTTTTATTTCCTTTTTAAAATCGTATCTGAAAATTTATTTTCTTCATAATTTTTTTTCGGAAAATTTTTCAGAATTTTCTTATGTATTCTCCTTGTTTGGGCGGAGACCTGTCCGAATTGGTGGTAATCACCGAAATCCAGTTATAAGCCTAGTAACTAACATCACTTTCTTTTATATCCATATATAGATATTTTTTGTTTATCTTATAGTACACTATGTCATAAGAGAAACATCGAATTTTGAGGCCCTTGTATGCAAAAAAAAATCAACTTGAAAGTTAGAATTTCACTACACTAATTTTGAAGTTTATAATATCCTCAAGGAAACGTTGAGGACCTTAGAAAATACATATGCAAATATATAATCAGCATGACCTGCAGAGTTGATTTCGCTATGTCCGCCTGTCTGTATATAGGCAAGTTTTTGGCATATCGCTTTGAAAAAATTTTCACACTCTTTTCTCCCCAATAAGGGGTCTATTGGTTGAAACCGTCGATACTGGGGCGTTATACCAAATATCTGTCATACACACTGAATGATCGCAATCAAATGTTTGCATAAAAACCTCTTTCATTTGATGAGATTTATAATTGTATATGGATTATCGCCTACGGCAATGGTGTCATCTTAGAAGAAAATGTTAAAATCACTATAGTATATCTTTTACGAAATATTTTGTATTTATGTAGGGTGTTATTGTTTATATGCAACGGAAGTTAATTTTGATTTTGTTTTTCCTTAGGCCATTTTTGAAACCGCTGTTATTTTAATTACAGAACCGCAAAGAATATAAAAAAGCTTGTAAACACAGAACTGTCACTGAAACATTTACGCTTAGAGTAATTGTAATATGGTTATTACCAACCATGTAGTTATGTTTATATTAATAGAAGGATGTGCAAGTACACAAGGGACATTGGCAAAGTCAAAGGTAAACTTATATTTACAAATGAAGGTATGTGGAAATTATATGCAAGTAGAACTAATAGAAAGTTTGAAAATGAACCGCAGAAAACGAAAGTAGTTTAGTATCACAAAAACCTATCATTAGCTATTAAGTGGAACACCGCAAGGAGTTTAGGGTATTCGTTTATGCTTACATACATACATACTATGCTGCTGAGTCCTCAAACTATAAAACCGAATAGTGCACTATCGTGGTGTAAAAACCAAGAATTGTCTTTCCACAATTCCAGCCTTTTTAGGTAGATAGCGTTACGCTAACGACGCATAAAAAACAGTCAACATGACCTTGATTTTTGAGATACTTTGGCGCGATTTTTTTGGTCTCGGCTCTCTTTTGGCACGATATTCGCTCGATTGATCGGTTGTTTCGGGGTCGTAAGCATAGATCCAAGTCTCATCGCCAGTTATAATACGTTTCATGACACCCTGGTAGTCGGAAAGCATCGTTTCACACACTTCAACGCGACGCCTTTTTTCCAAAAAATTCAATGTTTTCGGTACCAGTCGAGATTTGACGCGCTTGAGGCCCAAAACATCCTTCAAAATGGTATTGGCTGAGCTTTTCGATATGCCAACTTCATCAGCAGGGTCTCTAATTGTTAATCGACGGTTTTTCAACACCAAATCTTTGATTTGTTGAACGTGAGCTTCGTCGGTTGAGGTTGATGGTCGCCCTGGACGCACTTCATCTTCGACAAGTTCACGGCCGGCTTGGAACTCACTCTACCACTTGTAAACAATTTTTTAGACATAGCCTCATTACCAAAGGCTTTCTGCACCATCCTCAACGTATCCGCAACAGAAAATTGATTCCGCAAACAAAATTTAATGCAAATTCTTGCTCAACAAATTTCGACATCGCAAAAAACGAAGAACTTACTTTTAGCAGCTCACAAAACGACACGTATCTCATACACTAATGAATATTTTGACATGAAATTTGACATAAATGTGACTGACAGTACTACCAACCTAAAAAAAAAAAATTCTCCAAATCTTTCGACGCGCGCAGTTTAAATTCAAATGTCACCTTATTTTTTGGGCACAGTCCTACATAAAATAAAGGATAGGCTTCAGAGATTTGGAATCAAGCGAACCAGCACTGTTACCAAACCCCAACTTTTAAAAGCACTCATCGGGAAAAGTTGTACTTTCGGTAAATCTTTTGAAACATCTTTGGCTAAGGAAAGGACAAACATTTATCCAAAGAAGCGTTAAGCAACCCCAAAAACTGCTGATTTATGGATGCTTCTTTGCTAGTGGATTTGGGTTTTTGTGGTGCTTCAAAGAACATCTGATAAAAATGCAATAAAAGAGCTTACAGAACTCTGCTGAAATTCTTTAGGGTCAAAATAACTTCGAAGAAGACAGTGATCCAAAAAGTAGAAGTAGACTCGGTATTCTTTGGAAACAACAAAACAGTACCTATGTTGCGTTAGGCTGGCCATCACAGTCACCAGACCAATTTAATAGAGTATTATTGGTCTTCAATGAGACTCTAAATATAAATAAAACACTTAGCGTCAACAATGGCTTTCAATCGGCAACTTTAATAAGCCTGGAGATCGTTTTTTGTCGAATTTTTGGAAAAATTAGTTCCAAATTGCCATCAAAGACGTTAGGTATTGCATTGATACATCACTCTATTCAGGGAAGACCGGTCCACCGTATTACAACAAACCACTATCGAGAATCACCACACAGGGTATCGCAAAGAACCACGAAATAAAGCCTGTATTTTATGGGATAATCAATTTCAAGATTCATTAGTCGAAAAAAATACAGAAAAGTCAAATTTAGGGTTTCTTTTTTTATAGATCATATCTCTCAAATTTTGGCCGCAGTTGAGTCCAAATTTTAACTACTAACTGGCGAATGACACACGTGATGTCTTTCTCCAAAACGAGATTGTCCGCAAAGGTTTTAGACTTTACATACCCCCACAGCGAAAAATCTAACGGTGTGATATGACATGATCTTGGTGGCCAATCGACCGCCCCAAAACGAGAAATTATCTCTCAATAAATCTACTGATTGAAGCGATGGGCGGGAGGTGACACCGTCTTGTAGAAACCAAATACTTCAATTTCAGATATCAAATAGTCGGTTATTATGGTGCGGTTATGGTCGCAATTGAAAGTTACGTTCTCACCGACATCAATTTGAAAGAAATATAGATCGATAATTCCACCGGCCAACAAACCAACCAAGTCGTTGTTTTTTCTGGATTATTTGGCGCTATTAAATCTCTTCAGGTTGCTCTGCATCGCAAATGCACAAAGTGCAAGTGTTTACATACCAATTGAGCCAGAAATGGGCTTCATCACTAAACAAAAATTGGCTCGAAAACGTGGGATCTTTTTGTAATTTTTCAAGAGACCATAGACAGAAGCGACGTTGCTTGAAAAGGTTGAGCGGTTTAAGTTCTTATACATGTTATATTTTGTACGCTTTCAATTTAAGATATGAAAATCCATAGAAGAGAATAAATACTCACTCAAATATTTATACAAAGTTTCATTTATTTGCGAACCGAATATTTAATTTAAGTGGTGCGAGTATCACGGCACCTGTGCGATTGCCAACTTGCGACATTTTTAATTACCTGCAAAGTGGCAGCTATTAAAATGTGATTCCGCAGCGCAATAGTAGGGATGAGCTGTTTCTTGCACTTCCTTAGAGAGCGCCTGTTTATCGTTTCATAGGCCATGTTACGGTGGCTTAGATTGCGTTCAAAAGCGATAATCATTGTACAAGGTAGAATTCTCATTGCTGTTAATACTTATAAGCATATCTTATAAGGTTAAGTCTAAGGAAACCGCTACTTAGCACTTTGTAAGGGCGCAACCTCCTCATGGGTTTAGGTTTGGTTTGAATAAGTGTCTAAAAGGATAAAAAGATATAGATATGAATTCCAGTTATAAATCGCTGAAACTTACTGCAGAAAAAATACTTTCGCGTGCAAAGAAGGCAGCATGCTCAATATAATATGAAATTTTTCAGGACTTTTGTGTGAGTTGTGGTGTTTTGTATGCTGGTTTTACATATTGGAACTTATGTGCTTAAAATTAATTTTTGATGACGGAAATTGAAATTTTATTGCAATTTCTTGTAAAGAAGTTTTTTATTCACGCATTTGCGGTTTTTGTTATATTACGGACCTCAAAGTGAATACATACATCAAAAACTGTTTATTTGTCCACAAACCGTCGCTGGAATTTCGTGTTACTTTTAAACATTTTACAAATAAACATAGGTTTATATATAAAATCCGCTTTTATACATACTTTGAGATGCTTGAAAAGGAAACATACGAACATACTATTCACCATTATATTGTATTCAAGGGACTATTTATAGCGGTGAAAACGTCATTTTATCGCCTTTGTGATTACTTAGAATTGTACAAAACCTTAAAAAGTTACTTCGATTTAGAAATAATGTACTTTACTTTCAAATATTATTCTTTCAAACATAAACATTATTTTTAAACCCACAATCAATTATGGTAAAGAAATTTTCATACCAAAATATCCTTCTTATTTTATATAAGATGAAATAATGTTTTTCTTCAATTATTTATATTTTTATATTTGGAATAAAACAGCGAAATTTACTACAAAAAAACAATTGGTTTTATTAGAACTTTTGTAAATCTAATAAAACCAATTTTGGCGTTATTAATAGCGAACTCCCTTAGAAAGATGACAGTTATATTTGAATATCAGAAAAACACAAAACAGATGGCTGGAGTCCTTGATAACGAGAGATTTCGCACTATTTACTTTCGCAGTTGCTACAGAGTAATATAGTTTTGTTCACCTAATGGTTGAACGTAACTCCTAAAAATAATCGAGATATACATATATAGGAGTATTTACATATAAATCATCCTGATCATGACGAGAAAAGTTGTAATCCGGTTGACTGTCTTTCTCTCCGTCCATCCTTCCGTCCGTGCAAGCTCTAACTTGCTTAAAAATTGAGATATCTTGATGAAACTTGGAATGCAGGTTTCTCAGGTAAAAAAAAGGGGGTTTTCATCCGATTTCATAATATTGCATAAATTTAATACTGCCGGCAGGAGTTTTTTTTTAAAATCGTGCTGGGCGAATTGAGTTGTTGTAGCTTTAACGGTTTAGGAGATATATATATTAAGCTTATTAGAGAGCGGGGCCTTTATGTCTTTATTTAGTGTTCAGTTATGACACTTTATATGTTTTCGGTTAATGGTGATTTCTGGACGTGGCAGTGGTCCGATTATGTCTGTCTACAAAGTTGAAGCCGATTATTCCACCGGCCCACAAACCACACCAAACCGTTGTTTTTGCTAGATAAAATGGCAGCTCTTGAATCTTGAAGAGATTGAAGAGATTACTATTGAAGGTTGGATCTCCAATTATCTTGCTTCGTAATTTAAGCCCGGATGGCTGTGCAACGGTACGCAATTAGTCATTCAAAAGTTCATGAAAAACGTTAACGAAGCCAGCATTTTAAATAGCAAGTTCAAAGGGGAAAACATATTAATATCACGGATCATACCTACAGATGTGTCAATTCAATTCAAACGAATTCAGTTTCTGATTAGATTGGCATTTGCAATGACAATCAACATATCCCAAGGCCAAACGATGTCTATTTGTGGCTTAGATTTGAGTACACCATGTATTTCACACGGCCAATTGTACGTAGCATACTCTCAAGTGGGTAAACCATTCAGTTTGTTTGTGCTCGCTAAAATAGGGCTAACAAAAAATATTGTTAATGATATAGCATTAAAATATTGATGTTGTTTGTTAGTGTTACTGTCGTAATTAATATGTCATATGTAAATTTAAGAAATAAACTATAATAACTTAAAAATAATGAATAATTGAATGACCACTAAAGTAGATGGATAGTACTTATCCTTGAATAGGACTAACACCTAGACGGACACACCTGTCTGCATATATTAAATTTGCATATTAATTTCTCCATTTAGCAATAATGGGTGATCTAAATACACTTGTAGTCTAAAGGCATAAATACTTATCCGTGGTCACTTCCTTCATTACTGCTTTTATTGAGCGACACAACGTATAAGTAACTACTTTTGTTATGTTTGTTGTTTTCTGTTTCCGAAGGGGTGCAATTAAAGGTTTTCAATTTTGTTAACAAGTGTTGCAAGTTTTACGGTCATACGAGTAAATGTGGGTGAGATCAAAGCCACCATGATGTTGTATTGGCCGGGTAACAACGCTCAAATTAAATTGGTTTTTGGTATATAAAGTACGAATGACACTTGTTTTTTTTAATTTTTTTGGGGGTCTATAGCAAACTTTTTACTTATGCCCTTTTTTAATAAGTCTTTAATCAATTTTTGTTGCTCTATTGGCAATATGTAAAATTTTTTGTACTGCTGACCTTCAACATACTATGTATATGTCATAAAATTTGATTAATAAATTAGTGGTTCATATTTCCCTTTTTTACGAAAAATTTCGGTGGAACTGTGTTTATGTTTTTAAGGTGCTTAAATTTCCTATTTTACTTTGTCAATTTTATAACATCAGTGTGAAAAATGAATAATTCAAAGAAATGTTTTTTCTGAAATATTAAATTGGCAGACAACAATCATACAACGCCTTGCATTCTGTTATTGAATTTTCCTTAAATTCATCGTCCGCAGGCGGCGGGAACATTTAAAAATTTGTGCATAATCTTAACACAAAACATAAAAATAGAAAACTTGAGTGTAAATCTATTGTATTCGTTAGAACCGCAAAGGCAATGGCAGCAATGGAAGCTATGTCTACGAAAATTGGTCATAAACAAAACTTAGGTATACTAACATTACCTGGAGGATGAAGTCATGTGTAGAAGTTCTGCGAAAGATTTATGGTCCTTTACGCATTGGCCACGGCGAATATCGAATTCGATGGAACGATGAGCTGTACGAGATATACGTCGACATTGACATACATAGTTCAGCTAATTAAAAGACAGCGGCTACGCTGGCTGGGTCATGTTGTCCGGATGGATGAAAACACTCCAGTTCTGAAAGTATTCGACGCAATACCCGCTGGGGGAAGCAGAGGAAGAGGAACGGAGTGGAGAAGGACCAAGTGGAGAAGGACCTGGATTCGCTTGGAATATCCAATTGGCGCCAGGTAGCGAAGAGAAGAAACGACTGGCGCGCTGTCGTTAACTCGGCTATAATCGCGTAAGCGGTGTCTACGCCAATTAGGAAGAAGATACTAACATTAGAATTCCATTAAAATAGCTTTATAGATCTCTTAGGCAATTCATGCTATAAATGACTCCATTCCATGTCACTTTTGCCACTTCAAAGTAGACTTGGGAATATTTATGACACTACGGTGTTAGAAAGTCGTATTGAAACTGTTAGAAATGTTTGCAACACCGTCGTTTGGAGTTATAAAGATGTTGCATTTACATGCAGGCGATGCTTTCAAAAACGCTTAGAAGTAGGTAAGACAGCAAGGAAATCGTAATTTCAGTCATGAATAAATTAAGTGATTTCAAAATTTCTGTAAAGCAAAAAAGATGTAAAAGGATCTAGAAAGCAATGCTGAAAGTGATTCAGATTCACATATATACTAAATACAAATTCTAAACTTATATGTACATACTACATCTGCACTTGATTGCCGTCATGCCACATACATACAGTTTAAAGCGCATTAGCGCAATTTGTTATCCTTGATGCGCATGAACTAATTTTACTGAGTGCATGCTTTTAATTATGCGAATAATAAACGTCACTTTAAGTTACAAGAATAACTGAGCTACTGTCGAGCAGCATCGAATGGTATAGAATATGTACTATATATGTATAAGCACGTTGAAAGAATATGTAACGAGAGAGAGCTAGAAGGCAGCAAACAGTACATTTGAACTTACATAAGTGGCTTTTTGCATAGAAATTTAAGGTATGAAACAGTTTTCAAGGTAGTCAAAAATACGGTTATTCACGACAACTACTACCCAAAGAGGTGCTGTAATCGTGAGAGGGTGCTGAAGCTCTTTACGTGCGAGTGTAACCAAAGCAGATCTCCTCATTTCTAACAGGAGGAAATTACAAAAAAGTGGCATCTACAAATTTACACGTAAACCCAATGATTACTACGTTCTGTTACTTAAAGTGATTGTAATATATAGCGAAATACAAGGACACAATATCGCTTAGCTAGAAGTGAATATGTCCAACGTTTAGTCTGACGGTAGCAAAGACGTAAACTATTACTCTTCTTTAAATTTTATCTTAATTTTTCATTTTTGTTCGTATGTGTTATAATTTGTTGAGAAGCAATGCAGGCAGTTTCAATGAAATAAGTAAGTACTGGTTAAGTTCGGGTACAACCGAACATTTTATGCTATTGCAGCTTAGAGAAATAAATGAAAGAGAAATACTTTAAAGAGTAAAATTTCAACCAGAGGATCGGAATCCAAGCATTTAGTACAGTGGCTTTGTTTCTGTGAAATATGTTTTTGTAATCGTTACACTTTCAAAATACCTATAATAGAATTGCATTGGTTCGTAATGGCTTTGTTTTATACCATTTATATTTATGTATGTCCTTAAGAGTACATTTGAATATTTTCATTAGTAAATGAGGGTACGGTATACTATATAAGAACTTAACAGCAAGAAAATGACAGGAAACTAATATATGCATATAAAAACTTTCTTCAACAGTATATTTTAAAAGACTTATAGCTCTCTCCACAATACTTTCTAAAATTCATAGAGGCACAAACGATCACATCCAGAAAATGCTACTGTTTCATGACGAAAGCTTCTTGATATGATTGACATTATATTATTATTATTGAATTTTAACAACTCTCTGCTTCAACACATTACGTATGTATATCTTCATATACAAATGTATGCTTATATAATATATGAACAAAAAGTTGAACCTTAGGTATATTCAGTATCGTTTCGTAGTCAGCTCTAAAATCACGTATGATTTAGTTGGTAATAGAATCCCTGATTATCAAGCATCATTGAATAACCACTAAGTAGGCGGATAATATTCATTCTTTGAAGAGCACTGACACTTATACGGACACACCTATCACCATGCATTAAATTTGCATATACATTTCTCCATTTAAGAGCAAAGTTCGAAATAACCACACCCTTAGTCTAAAGGCTAAATACTTATCGTTTATAACTTTTTTTAATGAGCGACACGACATAAACGTTACTACGTTTGATATGATGAATATGAACAAACTAAAACTTTAACCATAAAGATCGGCATGAAAAAAGAGCTTCTCAAAAAAACACGGAAGTATTTTAAACCGCACATGAGCGACCTCAGTTACTTACACTTTAACCCTTCTGCTATGTTTGGGTCAATTTGACCCAATTTTCAGCAAAACTCGTCGAAATTCGCGTGTTAGTCTAGTCGTATTGTATTGATTCTTCTTCTATTTGTTAACTGCAGTAAAAGGAATAGATAAATATGAAAATTAAAATAATATCTGTTTTTTATGTTGCTGGAGGATGCCAAATGTAATTTCATTACACTTATTACGTTGTTGGGTCAATTTGACCCACCTAGTACTTTGAAACATTTTGCCGTTTATTATTACATCACTCGATCAAAAACGCCGACAAAGAAAGATAGTTACCGGAAATCGAGTATATTTTGCACAGCTCTATGTTTGTATATTCTCGATAAATTTATAGCCTTTTCGAAAAAGGGGATTTCCCGTTTTATGCACCTGTGCAAAGAGAAAGTGTCGATTGTTTGCTTAGTTAGTAATTTTTTGTTGCGCAGTAAGGAGCTTATCAAAGTTTTTATAAAGAAAGTGATTCCTAAATATATATTTCTACAATGTCCCAAAGGAAGAAAGTAAGTCAAGTTATTTAATTTACTATGTTTATGTTGCTGTTACACATTTTTATATTTTTATTTTTGAAAAGAAACTAAGTATTGAAGAAATACACCAAATTATTAATTCTGATGCTGAGAATATTTTCGACGAAAGTGATAGCGATGAAGACTTTGTACCTATCGCAGAAAATGAAACGGACGATTCAAATACTTCATCCAGTGAAAGTGAAGTAGATGTCGGGTTTGAAGGTAGCATTGCGACAAAAAAGTCAATTTGCCAAATATTTTATCGAAAGATAAAAGCATAATATGGCATGATCAGCCACTTCCAATTTCAAGAGGCGAAATTCCTCGAATTATAATTTTATGTCGAAGTCCTGGCCCATCAAAATATGCTATTTCTATGGTCACAGGTATAAAATCCTCTTTTGATATTTTCATGCCCTCAAGTATAAAAAACATAGTGGTAGAAATGAGCAACATCAAAGGATTGCAGTTTTTTGGAGACAATTGGAAAATTATAGACCTTATAGAATTGGAAGCATACATAGCATTGCAAATCTTAGCAGGAGTATACAAATCGCACAATGAAAGTCTAATGCATTTGTGGGATGAAAATAATGGCAGACCAATTTTTCGGGCCACAATGAGCTTGGAAAGACTTATGAACATATCACGATGCCTTCGTTTTGACTCCGCTGGCTTCCTATAAGAAACATTTGGGATTAATGGAATCGGCAGCTCTGGTCATATTATCACTTACATGAAAATGTAACAATAGATGAGCAGTTAGTAACTTTTCGTGGTCGTTGCAGCTTCAGGCAGTGCATTCCATCGAAACCCGCAAAATACGGCTTAAAAATATTGGCTCTATGTGATTCAAAAAGCAAGTATGCCTGGAACATGGAAGTTTATTTAGGACGGGCAAGAAATACGCAACCGGAAAGGAACCAAGGTAATGCATTTATAAATTGGCTTTTTGTATGTCTCAAACCTATGTACAGTATAAATAAACCGTCTCCATACAAATATTTTTAGGTGAACGTGTTGTTCTATCCCTATCAGAACCCCTTCTCAGAGGTCACACTATTACTTGCGATAACTTTTTTACGACATACAATCTCGCCGTTCAGCTACTTCGCAGGAAAATTACTTTAGTCGGTACAGTGAGGAAAAATAAGCTTTTTTTGCTACGAGAAATTGTCGACATGAAGGAAAAGAACATTTTAGAAAGCAAATTTTTATTTACGGAGAATGTAACTATTGTATCATACGTCCCAAAAAAATATAAATTTGTTGTAGCATTGAGCTCCCTTCACCATTCTCCACTTGTTGATGAGGGTGACAGAAAAAAACCTGAAATAATACTTCACTATAATAAAACAAAAGCTGGTGTGGATGCGCTTGATCAGCTGGTTGCTAACTATACATGTAAACGTCAGACCAAACGTTGGCCAGTTGCCCTCTTTTCGAATATGTTAGATATATCGGCATATAACGCATACGTAATATGGGCAGAGATAAATCCCTCATGGAACACGAACAAGCTTTATAAACGAAGAATTCTTGAAGAGCTGGGAAAGCAAATGGTCGAACCAAATATTGTCCGCAGAGAGAGACTGCCGCGAGGAATCGCTGCTAAGAATATAGTAAAAAATATTCAAGAAAACTCCAAATCTGCAGAAGAAGCATCTACTTCTAATATCCCTGCCAGAAGTGAATCCACCAAAAAAACGACAGAGATGTTTCTTCTGTCATCATACAAAAAATTCGAACAAATATTCAGCTGTTTGTAGTACGTGCCAAAAATTTGTTTTGCAGCTTAGTTCTATTCTCTACAATTAACATACACTTAACTTGATTCAAATAAAAAAATATGAACTCTTTCAATAAAATAGTGTTACTAGTGGAGTTTTTATAAGTGGGTCAAATTGACCCAAAACACTATATGTGTAATTTTTTCCTAACATAGCAGAAGGGTTAATGTGGGAAATCCTAGTTGCAATTGTTGCATTTTGTTTTTTTTTTTATACCCTGAACAGGGTATATTAAGTTTGTCATGAAGTTTGTAACACCCAGAAAGAATCGTCGGAGACCCTATAAAGTATATATATAAATGATCAGTATGTCGAGCTGAGTCGATTTAGCCATGTCCGTCTGTCTGTCCGTCTGTCCGTCTGTCTATCTGTCTGTATATATACGAACTAGTCCCTCAGTTTTTAAGATATTACTTTGAAGTTTTGCAAACGTCATTTTCTCTTCAAGAACCTGCTCATTTGTTGGAACGGCCGATATCGGACCACTATAACATATAGCTGCCATACAAACTGAACGATCGGAATCAAATTCTTGTATGGACAACTTTCACATTTGACAAGATATATTCTTCATTTGGTATATTTTATTTTCCAAGGCAACAATGCAATCTCCGAAGAAATTGTTCAGATCGATTGACTATAGCATATAGCTGCCATACAAACTGAACGATCGGAATCTATATATTGCACTTGCGCAAATGCGGGTTCTAATTAATTTAAGTAAAGTTGAAAGATTTTTTTTTTTATTCTTGTATATTCTTGTATATTCTTTTTGTATTTTCTTTAGTAGTTTTTGCGTGCAATTTTTGATGAAGGGAATCTTTACTTTAATATAAAGCTCTGCAAAAGTTATGTACTAGCTAGAGTTCAATGCATTTGCCGTCAAGCATAATATATGCATATACATATACATTTGTTTTGTTTTGCCTTCTTAATGCATTTATGATGTTTTTATTGCAATTCAGCTGACTTTGTCGTTGTACTTAGCAGCGATTAAAAACCCTCCTTTCTCGAAAACTCGGCTGCAGCTCTGGGGAATAATGTGGTTGCGGTACCATCATTGTATTGCTTTTGGCCAAGTTTTATCCCCCGCAACGACGCTGGCGCAACAGCATTATCAATAGCCACAAAAGCCACATCTCCTCGACTCCCTGAAAACACTTTGTACCCCTAATAAACGTTTCTTTTGTTGATGCCACAGTGATCGTCCGGAATGCTGTATTTTACCAAAAATTTGATTCAAATTTATTTATAATTTTTTTTGGTATAAGCAGAAAAAGGAAGAAAAAGCATGAAAGAAAAACAACGACAAAAATTGAAAAAACATTTAAAATTGAAAATAATGGATTATTTCTCACCAGATTGTATTTATGCAGCAAGATTTGTAAAGGGTGGTTCCTTTCGAAGTTTCCTCACTTTTAACATTTTTCGGCATTTATCTTTTGAAGATTATCGCTTTCAAATGTTGGTCGCGACTACATCCCAGATGGTCTCTCCGATGAGTTAAATTTTCGATGACTCGTTCCCGTATATCGATTGGTAACTTTCGAATGACATACGTGATGTTTTGCTTCAAAACTTGAATTGAACAGGGAAAACTCTAACGGTGTAATACCACACGATCCTTCTGGCCAATTAACCGGCCCAAATTGAAAAAATATCTGCTCACCGAAGTGATCTCTTAACAAATCCATTGATTGGTGCGATGTGTGGGAAATTTATCATCTGGCAACCCTTCTCGTGCTCAGCTGTAAATTTGGTACTCTGGCGAATTTATTTAATTTATATTTAAAACTTTATTGTGAAAATTTTTGTATTAAGTGATCTTTTAAGATAAGTATCAGTGTTATATTGTGCTAGTGAAACAATTGATTTTACTTTAATTCTGTTCTGGCTAATTTTAATTTATTGTGCCGAGTCATTTTCAATTTGTTTTTGTTGCTTCATTTTAAATAGTGCAATTGTTAGTGTCAATTTACATTGCTTACTTAAATTTCTTTCTTGTTTTTATTCATTTCCATCTTTGTCCACAGCTGATCGCGAGTTTCTTACTTTTCGTGTGTTACGGTGCATCTCAAACTGCTCGCTACATTGGTTTTTATCTTTGATAACTAACTATTTTATTGCATTCATTTGTTATAAATATTTTTGTCATCGCGCTTTTTACTTTTATTATTTAACATTTTTTATATTTTTGTTTAATACTGTTTTTGTTCATTATGACTTGTAACTTTCCGAACTGCTCTGTGAAAGGCGACTCGGAACGCTATGTTTCTTGTTGGCTTTGTGATGGGCTTGCCCATCTTAAATGTGCTGGACTGACAGGTAGGATTTTGGATTCCATTCTTGACAGTAAGGGCTTGCGCTGGTCTTGCTTGAAATGCAGACCAACTGAAAAAAGTGGCGTCATCCTGTTGAAACCAAATATTACCGAGAAATACCGAGATACTACGAGTTTCAATTCAGGCATAAAATAGTCGGTCATCGTGTCGTAACTGACGGTTTCGTTTTCACCGGCATTATTTTTGAAGAAATATGGACCAATGAACTACAAGAAAGCGTTGTTTTTGTATGAAATGGCGGCTTTTGAATCTCTTCGGGTTGCCCTTTGTCCCAAACACAGCAATTTTGCTTCTTTACATACGTGGGATCTTCTTGGAACTTTTCAAGAACCCAGGAAACGAAGTGATGTCGCTTGAGAAGGTCTAGCGGCTTAGTTCTTGCACAAGCTGTAATTTGTACGCTGTCAATTTGAGGCCTCGACGTAAAAATGCGTCAACTGGTTCCATACGTCAGTCCTAGCTGCAGCGAACGGCGCCAAATCGACTCTCCACGGTCTTCGTGCACACTCTCAGTTACTGCTGCTAAACTTTTCTCACTGTGTGCTAGACGTGGTCTATTCGGTCGGATATTATCCAATAATGACTTCTGGGTCTCAGTATGGGTGATGGCTTTGTGAATAGTACGGTCAGTAGGCCGATTATGTTGACCATAAGTTGTAGGAAGTCTTAGTTAGTCGTTAGTCTTTCTAAGACGAAATGACACGATTTACGTGCAGTCTGTCAAAGAATTTCTATTGAAAAAGTACTTTGGATAATCTGTTATAATAATTACAAATATGGCCACCAGTATGACGGTGCAAACCTTTTGAGTGGCCTCTACGTCTGCTTAACGCTTTCCTTTCATGGGAAAATGCATTTTTCCGAAAAGGAAGAGGTCGCACGGTGAAATATCAGGTAAATACGGGGAGTGGTTAATGGTTCAAATGTGATTTGTGGTCAAATAATCGTCCTACGAATATTGGAGTCTGATCAATTTTTGGTCGTCAGTCAATTTGTGCGGAACAAATCGTGCACACACCTTTCGTAAGCCCAAATGTTTGGTCAAAATGCGATAAATCGATGTTTTGTATATGATCAATTCCATTTCCATGAATTTCAATGATGATTTCGTCTGATTTTTGTTGAATTCACGCACAGTTTCGATGGAGTTTCCGGTGATCACGGAATATTTCAATTGAAACGTTTCGGTAAAAGTTTTACCAATTTTAAAACAACATTTAATGTTGGCTCTTTGTTCGAAGCTCTTTTTCGCACCGATAACACAAACATACTGACAATTAGAACGCAATAACTTCACTTCCAATCTATGAGATGTCATGAAATTCTCACTGGACAATAAAGATAGTAGAGATTGATATTAGTTGTGATTGCTCGATAGTTGTTTTTATTATTGAATATGGCAGTGTTTGTTGTTGTATTGTTATTGTTATCGCTGTCTTATAAATATTATTTGTTGCTGTTCGTTGGTACTGCTTTTATTTTCGCTGGCACTTTTCGCTCAGAAACGCAAACACTCCTACCACAAACTCACAAAGCATACAACGCTACAAATGCGTACAGATTTAAATATACATACAATACAAAATGAAGATTGAAAACGTTGGTGTAAAACTGCACATTCGCTGTTACAAATGTTGCAAAATATTTTTGGTATAACTGCTATAAAATGCACGATTGCAGAAAGTAACGATACATATCTAGCGGTGAGAATAGCAGTGAAAACACGATACTCTTAGGAATATCAGCAAAAGTTACACCTGCACAGCAAATATATTATTCAAATGCTTTTCAAATTTAAATTTAAAAAAATTAATTTCTTTCTAATGCTGCTATATTCGTCTGGCAGTAGCTAAACGCAGTAATCTATTGGTTTAATGTCTTTTTCCTTTATACGCTTCACTCTTAAGTATCCAAAGAATAATCGGTGTGGTAAGCAAATATTGACATACAAATATAAAAATTTCAACAAAATAGCCTGCATCGCAGTATGTAGTCACTACGCGACGCAAAGAAATTATTTAAACTAAAAATCTTTTCGAAAATTATTTGCATTTCGCTCACGTGCTCAACAATGAATAAGTCAAAGAGTTTTCATTTAGCTTCTATTCGCTCGTTAGCAAATAAGTATATTTAAATAACTATATATTCGATTCTTCTTCTAAATAGGACGACACGAAAAACAAGTATAGTAAAAAATAAAAATATATTAAAATAAAATTTTCTCATTGCTTTGCGCCACATTTTGCACTTACTGCTTTTTTATTGGCCAAACTAGCAGTAACGTTATTAATTACCTCAATAAATCTTCAGAGAAACGTTCAAATTCGAATTTTGGTATAGTGTGGTTAAAGAGAAAATTTAAAAGATGTGCATCTAGGGAACGTAACTAGAGCTTTTGTCATTGCTCAACGTCAGTTTACTTAGCCGTATTAGGTTTGGGGGGATACCAAATTCAGCCAAAGCTGCGCAAAGGCAATTCATTTTGCTGTCAATAGCAGCTTTGAAATCGACGAAAAAGAAGTGTATGCCTATCCTCGTTTCACGGGTACTTTCCGAGATTTAGGGCATGGCGAATATCTGGTCACTTGTTGATTTTCCAGGACTAAAGCCACACTGATAAGGTCCACTCAGTTTGTTGACGATGGGTGTAAATATTTCACACAATATGTTCAATAGAACCTTAAACGCGATGTTGAGGAGGCTTATCCCATGGTAGCTGGCGGAGATTGTGAGGTCCCCTTTTTGTGGATTGGGCATAGGACACTTAAATTCCAATCGTTGGACATGCCTTCGTTAGACCATATTCTACAAAGAAGCTGATACATGCTATGGGCGTCAGTCACTAGATCACCTCTGAGGGTTCTACGAGAAAATGCTCCGATCTTGAAACCTTTTGTTAGTTGCCGCATTTTTTCGTAGAATTTTCGAGCATTACCCCTGTCGGTGGGCTTGTCAAGCTCTTCATACTCACGCATTTCGGCCTCTTTCTTTTTCTGCAAATGCGCCTCGCTTCCTTCTTTAACACTCGATATCTATCCCATCCCGCACGTGTTATGGTCGCCTGTAATATTGCAAGAAATTTATAGTATAATAAAATGTAAAAAAATAAAATATACACATTTGGCAATAAAAATTTAATTCCATAGGCTGTCATCAGCCAAAACTCACACACCGTCGAATATGGGATTCAATATCCAACCGCTTATATCAGTAGCGCCAGTTTGCGCCAGTTTATTATAACGACAACTTTACTTTCACGTAGTTTTTTCGCCAACTTAAATTGAAAGCAAATATTTATGCAGGCCACATTTCACATGCTTCAAATTTTTATTGTACTGAATTTGTTACCAATTTTTCATTGGAAGTTTTGTACGTGTTTGAATAGTGGAACACCAATTTAGGGAACAAACGTTTGCACGGAGTATAAAGTTCTTTAATAGCTTTAAGTGGGGGTTTTAGTGTTAGTTTGTTTTACCAAAACCGACAAAAATGAAACAAAACTCTTTAAACCAATAGTAGAACAAAATCTTTTATTTTAGAGCTACTGCCGTTTACAAATGAAGGCAACAATTAGCAGCTCATTGCACCTTTTGATGTATGTAATACACTTACTTCAACCGCATTTTAAATTCAGACCGAAAAATAACACCTACAAAAAAAACAATTAACAAAATATATTTTTTGCAAGCTGCCAGAATTAAAGACAGGGCAATACCGTGAATTGCAAAATGATAAGCTGAAAATCGAAGTCCAAGGAATGATATATGGTATATAACTCATCCACCGACCGAAATATTCGACATAAGGGTTGTTAGAACAACGAAAATCATTAGACATACATAGGTGGTATATGAGAGTTAGGGTAGTATCGATTCCATTTCATATATTTTTTCTACTGCATACTGTTATCCAACCACATACTAATATAATGTTTCCTGAGTCACCCGGATGCTCTACGTTTCTTATACGGGGGCTAGGTCAAGTTTTCCCCCAATTTTATCCACTCTAGGTACAAACACGTTCTCTCATATTAATTCAGATAACTCACATATTGGACGATATATATGGGCTAAAGTCACCCTAAATTTAAAAATGTTAGTATTAGGTACACGGGAGGTAAAAGAATTATTTATCCGATTCAACCCGTTTTTTACACGCGGACGGATTCCTCAGAATTTCACATATTTTTCTCACACTTTGACCGCTGTTTTTGTTAAAAAGACAACTATAGATACTGAGGTCCAAATGTTCGGCACCTAGAGGTTCGAACAGTTATGGTTCGATTTGAAGGATTTTTGGTCATACGGTGACGTACTTCAGAGGTGCTATTCATGTAAAGTCTTCTTCCGATGTATTAATTGTTTCTTGAATTCTATACCCGCCCATTTGCAAAATGTGATATAGTAATGTAAGAATAATGTCATGTATTTGATTTGATTGAAATCGGTCGAACAGATCCCAGTTATGTTATTTCCCCAAAAAGTGGTGGTGCCACGCCCACTGTAATATTTTTGCCCCGACTCTTGAAAATCTGTCTAATACCATCTCCACTTTTTCAAAGCTTTTAGCCTACAGTTGCCCCCTGCCACTGCGACTCCCTATGCCAAATTATAGTTTTATATCTTGATTTAGTGCTTAGTTATGGCACTATATACATACGTTTTCGGTTATTTCTCTGTGTGGAAGTGGTCCGATTACGCTTGTCTACGAACTCATACTTACATTTTTGCCAATATATAAATATTTTTGCCAAGAAACGCGCTTACCTAGTTTCATTACGATATCTTAATCTGTACTCAAGTAATGGCTTACACGGACGGACAGACAAACAGTCACTCGGATTTCAACTGGCCTCATCATACTGAACAGTTATACATACATATATATATAACTTGATTAGTTTTAGGTGATATATACAACCGTTAAGTGAACGACGCTATTATATTCTGTAGCAACATGCTGCAAGAGTATAGAATAAAAACTAAATAGCATAAACAGGAACATAAAAGCTAAGGCTGAAACTATACTATTGTTTGGATACTGTTATGGCTAATGGCAATGGTTCAAACTCGATTTGGACAAAATTGTGCTGATGTTTTATGGTAAAGTTAATTTTTCTAAAAATACCGCTTTAGTTTTATTCACTTATACAGAGTTATTTAATTTTTTATTATAATAATACATTACAGTATATACGGTGTCCTGTAAGGCAATATTATCATAAATTGTAATTTTAATTGTGTAAATCTTATGATTTCATACTATATGCGAATTTTATTCCCCGCATTTATAAAAGGTCAGTGAATGATATAACAGTGATTAATGATGTCCTTGAACAAAAATACAACCCTAGACATTTCGGTTAATTAATGTGGAAATTTGTGCTGGATAACTGGAATGAAACAACAAATCTACGGGTTGTTAAATTATATTTCTTCCGGCTTTTATATGAAATGGAATATGCCATATTTTATGGGTAATACAGGACGTAAAGCAAAAAAAATTACAAAGCGCCTTAAACATACAAAAGCACAGAACACTTGAAAAGATTTTAAAAGTAATAAAACGGAGTTTCTCTTATTTACCAATAAGACCCTCTTTATTTTTCGCGTCCTATTATGAAAAGACTTCAGATAAAACATTTAGTATAAGTGGTGAAAATTATTCAATTTATACCTGAAAAATTTCCGTCTCCGATTAAATGTATATTGCAAACAAACTAAATATTCATAAGTGTTAGAAATAATTCATTTAAATTTGAAAATAATTTCCTTTTTCTTTTCATAATTTGCTTAAACATTTTCTAATATATAAATCGACTCCACTAGTGGCAAACACCTTTTGTTTGTTTTTCCAAAATTTACTCCTAAATATTCGTATGCACCCACAGAAAAATGCATATATAATCCAATTCAAAATAAAACACTTCCGTGCTACTTACCTTTTGCCCTCATATCTATTCAGTGGCCTATATGCATATACAAGGTCTGTCGGAAAGGAAACAGAATTTTTTAAATATAACTGTTTCTGGTGGCGCCACCTATTGGTGGGTATATGAAATAAAAAGTTCGATCTCTTGTTGACATTTCGTAAAAATTTTAAGACAATTGGATGACTGCAATCGATCAAAAAGTAACAGTAGCTTTTGGTCATCGGTCGAAAAATGCATTTTAAACAAAGAGCAAATATTAAATTTTGTTTTAAACTTGGGAAAACGTTTACTGAAACATTTCAAATGATGAAACAAGTTTATGGTGATCAGTGCCTATCCCGTAGCAATGTGGTTTAAGCGATTCCAAGAAGGTCGTGAGGGCCTCTGAGACGATCAGAAGTCGGTCTTATGAAGCGCCTTTTGACACGCATTCGTCGTGCTTGACCACAATACCGTGAGGCAGGGTCCTGGTGCCTGTTGCACGATAATGCGCCGTGTCATCGGTCGACGCGTGTCACTGATTTTCTGACAGAACATTTTTATTAACCATTAATCACTCACCTAATCTGACACCCTGTGATGTTTACCTATTTGGAAAACTTCATTTGCCCATGAAAGGACACTGGTTTCAGGACATTTCAGCTATCCAAAAGGCGACGACCGATAATCTCAGGAGCATTCCGAAAAATTACCTTAATAATTCATTTGAAATGCTAATTGACCGGGCTAAACGCTGTATCGAAGCACAACGAAGCTACTTTGAATAAAAAGTTATAACTTTTGAAAAATATTAACTTTTTGTTGTTTTTTTAAACAGTCCTGTTTCTTCTGAGACAGACCTTGTACATATATACAAGATGCGATCCAAAGTAAGCAGGACTTTTTGCATCTAGCGCCGCTATTGCGTCTTAAGTGTCAGTATGTTTGTGTTATCGGTGCGAAAATGAGTTTCGAACAAAGAGCCATTATTAAATTTTGTTTTAAACTTGGTAAAACTTTTACCGAAACGTTTCAATTGATCAAAGAAATTTATGGCGATTATTGCCTATAGCAGAGCGCACGAGTGGTTTCAACGTTTTCAAAGTAGTCGTGAGGACATAAATGAACATGTGGGCCAATCAAAATCCGTGATCACCAGAAATTCCATCGAAACTGTGCGTGAATTCATCAAAAGTCAGCTGAAATTATCATTGTAATTCTTGGAAATGGAATTGGACATATACAAAACATCGATTTATCGCACTTTGATCGAACATTTGGGCTTACGAAAGGTGTTTGCACGGTTTGTTCCGCACAAATTGACTGACGACCAAAAATTGCCCAGAATCCAACATTCAAAGGTCGATTATTTGAGCAAAAATCACATTTTAACCTTTAACCACTTCCCGTATTTACCTGGTAAGTAGATATATCACAATATTCAGAAATCATCTAAATGAATGCCATTTAAAACAAATATCATTTGAATGATATCTCTAGAAGCTTATTAGCTATTATATTAAGTCAACTAGCAGACACCTACGGCGCACTAATGTCGGGCATAATGCAGTTGACTGCCGATAACGTCCAAACAATCATTACGATGACTAAAACTAAGAGAACTTCATATATTTGCAGCCTAAACATCTACACAAACCACCAATGATTGTCAATTGAATCCGCCCATTTCAGCTTCTGTTGTTTAAACTCATTGCATTGAATCTGATTTCAAATTCATCGTTGACTGTAAAATGAGATTTTATTGTCTATTAAGAGCAGGCGTTGAGTTGCGCTGAATTTACAAAGACGAGGCAATTATAGTAGACAAACGACAACAGTTAACGTTTGACAAGTACTTTCTGGATTGAAGCATAGAACAATGTCCTGTTATGTGTTATAAAATTGTGCAGAGCGCTTCATTCTACCCAAGTTAGTGCGTAGATATAGTATAAGGCAGCCAAGTGAACATTAGAGTGGGTCGATTTACAGGAAGCCAAAAAAAAAGAAAAAATCGCATATGTAGGACACGTTCTACGAATCATTCCGCACATCCGTGTTTAAGAGACTATAATTCTAAAACCGTTGCAAGCCAATGATCTTTAAGACGAAGTTTTTTAGGAATTGTAAAAACTTGTTGTTCAGTTTTTGAGATATCAGAATGAAAGTTAGTACATAGGTGCATTTTGATATTCTAATGATCATATGTCGCAATCGGCAAGATCGGACAACTATATCACATATCTTCAATACAACCGATTATTCAAACCTCGCCTTAAAAATGCCAAAGTTGTTCAGAAATATCCGTAGAACATTCACCGCGTATGTGATTTTATAGTGAAAAAATCGATCTGCTCTAGTTTACATATCCAACACGCAAATGTGCTAAGATTCCCCTTGAAATGCGGGTATATAGCTCTAACAAATGAAGCACAAATCTTTTGACAGCTTCACTGGCACAAACGGCGCTGAATATAGTCTAACCAAACTGCAGCATTAAGAACTCTGAAAGATTATGTTGCTGCCTGATTGCAGACTGACAAAGAGCCTATGAACTGCTTTTCCTCTCTAATTGCATAAATGCGAAAATTATTGAATTCTGTATGAAGCCAAATACAAATATGTTGATTTGGTTCAGCGCAATGTTGTTGTTGCTTTCTTTAATGCATAAATTTAAATTTGCCAATAAAATTTAAATTTCTATGCAAGTCTAATTTTTTTACTACCATCTAAAAACGATCTGTTTGGGTGAAATCCTACTTGTTGCTTCCTCAGCGAACCTTTCAGATGGGTCTGTACTCGGGTTAAAAGGGGTTTGGTGAGAATTTTTGACGGACTGTTATGTCTATTAACCATTCGTAGTTGTTCTTAGCGACAAATTGCTTCAAAATAAGTAGCGAAATAGTGTGCGGATACTGAGGGATCACCTTCAGTGTTTCGGAAATAATAATGACATCACCTGACTCTATTCCCGGTTTTGTTATTTATTAGCAGCCTCTGTTTTATTCACATTGGATGGACACGTTTCTAACATGTATTTCAATTCTCAGATAAGGTCCATTTCTGGCTTAAGGGGGAGCCTGATTTAGAATGAATATTTCCTCAAAGTTTTAGATGGGAATTTGAAATATTTTCGAAGCTAGAAGGGAACTAGTGACCGAGCGTCTAGTGAATACATATACTATACGGTTTTTCATTTTCACGATTTTTCTTAATTGGCGGGCAGGAACTAAATGTCGTACGAAATTGGGGCAAAGTTTATTATTTTGGCAATAAATTTCTCTTTTATTTAAACTAAAAAAACTAAGAAAAGTCAAGTTTGAACATATATTTTTAAGAAACCACTTTTTTCCAATTATAAAAAATTTGTAAAATTTTGCACTCTTTTTTGGAATTCTTTTAGTTTAGCTTGAAGATAAATTATTAAAAAATATGAATCTTTTTTAATTTTTGGTTTCCGATAGAAATTGCGACCTGCATCCTGCCCGCCGTCCGACAAATGCACATGCGAGATGCATCGGGCAATTGCTTCCCAAAGGCAGAATATCAAAAATTTCGTATCCAAAAAATTAGTGAATGATGTTTAAATATATAACTATAAGCCCTAGAAATTTTTCACTAATTTCTTTCTTTCCAAAAAAAATCTTGAAAGAAATCGATTTTTTGGAGCCTATAAAGCAGGCTCCCCTTTTAATGGCTTCGTCAACAAACACAATTTTCGCATCTCCAAAAATTGATCGCTTCGTGCGTATTTTGGTATGCCGGTATCACAGGGGCTTATTTCTTTCGAAATGAGGCAGAAAATGCCGTTACTATCAAAGGTGAGCGTTATAATCCGATGTTGCCCGCACAGCCTCTTATTTCAAGTCTAAACATACCTGTACATTGCGCGCAAAGTTTGATTTCGAGCAAAATCCGAGTCAAATATCTGACAAGATCATACGATTTAACGCATCTACATATATTATTTTCTCTGTGGTTATTTCAAATCAAAGTTTCACGTCAATCAACCAGCAACGCACGATGCACCAGATCATCAAACATATGCGTAGATAATGGATATATGCAACCAGAGCCGTGGTGTTATTCATTATGTTCAAAACATAAATACCATAAAATTATGTAATAAACAGAAAACAAAATAACTGATTCCCATTATGATCAAATTTGAGCATTTTACATATTTCATTTTACTATCGTTCTTGTTGGTATACCCATACATGTATGTATATCTGGACAATATTACCTTAGAACAGTTTCACATTATCATGGAATATAATATTATATACATACAATATTCCCGGTTTCGGGAAGTTTGTGCATTTGAATATCCTTGTTTTGACAAATTCACATTTGGTTTAAGACAACAACGATAGTCTAATAGTCTAGCTAAACGAATACAACCTATAAAGCAGCAGGAGCAGCTATTACAAAATACAATGTTTCAGCAATGTTCATCATTTTACTTTATGATTCACTAGACTGTTGGTCTGTAATTAGTACTGCAAGTTACGGTTTTATAATTAAGGAATAAGGACAACTACGTGAATCTGTGCGTTGAAGCGAAGTATAAGTAAATATATCTGTAGGAATACTAAAAATGTCAAACCCGACGAAAGGTTTCACGCCGATATACATACGCACACTACACATCAAATGAAAGTATAAATCCCACAGACGTTATTTCAATGCAGTTTTATTAAAATAAACAATTAATAATTCATATATTAATATTACATTTACATAGGAATTTAAGTAACAAATTATAAATTAATATATTTTTTTCCCGGAATAGAAAGAAAAAATTTTACTACACTTTAAAAAAAGGACTCTTATTTACACAAAAGTGATCAACCGAAAGTAAAATTTTTGAAAAAATACAAAACGTTTGGCTTAAAAATAAATTAAGTGATTAATAGTGCCTTCTTTATGCTGAATTACTACATGAAAAACGAAGACGTTTCGGCATGCCTCGAACTAAATTTTCTAAAATTTTTATTGGAATAATGTCAAGTTGACGATTCGTCTCAAAGAAAAATTTTCCAAGTTTGTACGGCTGCTTTTGGTATTTTGGAATCAAAAATTAACCACAAATATTTAACTGGATTTAAATCCGGTGACTGGAAGTGAAAGATAAACGACCCCAAGTTTCTCTTTTTATACTCTCGCAACAAAGTTGCTAAGGAGAGTATTATAGTTTTGTTCACATAACGGTTGTTTGTATGTCCTAAAACTAAAAGAGTCAGATATAGGGTTATACATATATACCAAAGTGATCAGGGTGACGAGTAGAGTTGAAATCCGGGATGTCTGTCTGTCCGTCCGTCCACCCGTGCAGGTTGTAACTTGAGTAAAAATTGAGATATCATGATGAAACTTGGTACACGTATTTCTTGGCTCCATAAGAAGGTTAAGTTCGAAGATGGGCAAAATCGGCTAACTGCCACGCCCACAAAATAGCGAAAACCGAAAACCTATAAAGTGTCATAACTAAACCATAAATAAAGATATTAAAGTGAAATTTGGCACAAAGGATCGCATTAGGGAGGGGAATATTTTTACCCAATTTTTTTGGAAAAGTGGGCATGGCCCCGCCCCCTACTAAGTTTTTTGTACATATCTCGGAAACTACTATAGCTATGTCAACCAAACTATATAGAGTCGCTTCATTTAGGCATTTCCATATACAGTTCAAAAATAGAAAAAATCGGATAATAACCACGCCCACCTCCCATACAAAGGTTATGTTGAAAATCACTAAAAGTGCGTTAACCGACTAACAAAAAACGTCAGAAACACTAAATTTTACGGAAGAAATGGCAGCAGGAAGCTGCCCCCAGGCTTTTTTTAAAAATTGAAAATGGGCGTGGCCTCGCCCACTTATGGACCAAAAACCATATCTCAGGAACTACTAGATCGATTTCAATGAAATTCGGTATATTAATAATATGGGTGAAATCGGTTGACAACCACGCCTTCTTCCAATATAACGCTATTTTGAATTCCATCTGATGCCTTCTCTGTATAATATGTATATACGTTAGGAACCAATGATGATAGCGGAATAAAACTTTACACAAATACGGTATTTGAAAAATATGTAAATGACGGATAATGAAATCTCGAGTATCACTTTATCATGCGAGAGTATAAAATGTTCGGTGACATCCGAACTTAGCCCTTCCTTACTTGTTCCGTATTTATTTTCAAATTTTCGTTAAGAATGTCAACATATGAAGCAACCGTCATTGTTCCATCGATTTTAAATACACTACTTATACCACCTATAATGTGGAAACTAAATCTTGATGTTGTTACTATAGAATATTGGGTAAATTTTCGTTTCGTTGTGTGTATGATCGACTAAGTAGGAGCTTGGCAAAAATATAGTAATATTAGTAAAATTACTTCAGATTTACATATATGCATTACTGTAAATGTCGAATTCTCTGTGCATATTACGCAGTTAATAGGATATCGTGAATCAATTATTAAATGTAGGGGACTAATTTTGGGTCGAATATAAACAGAGCGTTGGGACATTATACAAGTAGGGTTGGATTATCGCAAATGCTCTTGCAGCCAAATATGAATTTACAAAAATGACTGAATTTATAAGTAGATCAATTAAATATATGTAAAAGTAAATGTCAAATATATAGGAGATATGTGAATGCTAACGTTGAAGCGCTGTGACAATATTTTTATAAGAATTTTGAATATTTTACCTCTTCCTCATTTAAAGATGCAGCTCTTACCTTTAAATTTGTAAACAGTGTCTTAGATTAGAGCTTTATCGTATGAAATAGTCTCGACCAACTTTAGGAGTTTTTTTATGTGACTATGTCAAAGATTCAAATATATCTCTGCCCAGAGATGCATCGATTCCTAATGTTATAACTTCATTCATTAAGGTTTGACTGTCTGTATAGGTCGCGAACCTAGACTAAGAAGAAAATAATCTAGTATGTACCATTCAATGTGTAATTCTGCCTGATATGTTTTAGGCCTCCCTCTTATATTTAACTATCGGTTAAAAAAAATTTAATTTGAAAATTGATTGCTGCGATGCTCGTACCTTTTATTTAGACTTATAGTCGTAGTTGATTAAAATAAGATGAGCAACTAGAGCTTTTCCACGGTTCAGGTTAGAGGAATTATGACTAACACTTGCGACATTTAGGATTATTATTTGTGTTTCATCAGCAAGTTATTATCATTTGACTCCGAAATCTTAAAAAAAAATTCGGAAATCGTGTGCGTTCGCTTCAGACTCCTTTTACTTACTCATTTCATGATTGCCATAAACTAAACAACTACTACATGAAGAAGACTACAACGGTATCCGTGCATTTGGAATACTTGGTTATACGAAGTATTTAGATAGAGTGTGAATAGCAAAATGCATGATACTAAATATAGATATACGTATTTGTAATCGTATTTGAAATTTTTGCTGAACTTGAAATTGCCGTATCGGGAACGAGTACTACCGCCTGAAACGTTAGACAAGCAGCTCAGATTAAAAATTGATAAAACTTTTAATATTTGTGCTGAGGCAATGTCAGCAAACATTATAATATACTACATACATACGCGGATGTTAACACTGGCAATAAAATAACAACAATATGCACTTGTTAGCAAGATATGAGCGCAAATGCCATTTCCTCTGTTGCTGTCGTTGTGGCGACTACTCCAAACTTGGTCAGTTTGTATTGATATTTAAGAAAGGACAAACATACTTACTCATGTACATATGTAATTTTACACACAAAGGAATGCTGGGGATAAACATGTTTTGTATGTTGAATGTCAAATCAATTTCTTCACCAAAAAATGTTTAAATATAGCACAAATTAACTTGCTGAGACGATGAAAGGATTTCTGTGTTTTAGCAAATTGTTTGGTTAGTTGTCGCTTACAACCTTTAGGAGAATAAGCTGGAATCAGATAAAAACGTTGATAGGCCGCTGTTAACACAAATTGAAGGTGAAAGAGTCAACTTAAAATGTGTAATTGTTAAATAGTAAAGAATATATATAGAAGTATTTGAGTAAAAGGTGATTGTAAGAAACAAAAACATTTATCATTTAAATTGAAAGCTGTCATTAGATATTTAGAAGGGCCACAAAGAAATGTCAAGGTCTAGTTCCAAATAATTTATGAAGTTACGCCTTTACCTCCAGTTGAGGATTAGGTTTTAGTTATTATCATTTTTAACTTCTGAGGAGGCTCCAAGTTATGTAGTTTACACCGAGAATAATCAGACTGGGTCAGCGTAAGTAAGATGTGGCCGTAGGTTATCGCATTTACACAACTAATGCTTTATTGTTCAGATAAATAGTAAGTAACCAAACCAAACATATTCATTAATTTTTTTTTGGCGATTTAAGTTCTTGATTGTTATATAATTAGTAGGTACTTTAATAATAATACCCAACGATTACCCTCCTCCCGCCCAACCGACGCGAGGGTGCAATCCGTGAACGAGCGGAATTAGCAGAGTCATAAAAATGCAAGAGAGTTTTAAGCGTTGTGAGCTTAAGCTGCTCAGTTACAGAAACTAAAATTTCAGCAGCCAAAATTAAGAATTAGATTAAAGTTTATTATTTTTAAATGTTACGTGCTAAGAGTAATAATAATAATTTGTTTAATGGTAAAGAGTGAGTCTGTTATATCAAATGTGCAGGAATGAGAATTGAAATCTTGACATATACGGTGGAGTGGTTCGCTTAACTCAAAATTTGTTCTGGAAAATTTTAAAAGTAAAGGTCTAAACTGTCTGGTAGAGCGAGCGGAAACGTTAAAATTAAAATCAGATAAGAAAGATGGGCTACAGACTGACCCATTCATGAGTTTGACTGGAAATATTATACCAAGCATCTCCCTACGACTAACGAGTGTCGGGAGATTTATAAGTTTTAAACGGTTAGTGTAAGGGGGAAGATTTAAACTGGAATCCCAATGCAAATGATTTAAGGCTAAAAATAAAAATTGTTTCTGAACGGACTCTAATTTATCCTAATGGGCTGGGTAACTAGGGTTCCAAACCACAGATACATACTCTAATATAGGCCTCACCAGAGATGTAAAAAGAATTTTTGTGATAAGCGGATCTCTAAATTCTTTAGACCAACGTTTAACAAAACCAAGAGCGCCTTTAGCTTTAAAAACCGTGGAAGATGCGTGAAGATTAAAATTGAGTTTGGGGTCCATAGTTACTCCCAGATCAACAAAACTGCATACTTGCTCCAACCTAAGGTTTTTTATGGCGTATGAAGTAGGGTCTACAGCTCTACGTGAAAAGCACATCGTTTTGCATTTTCTAAGGTTCAATGGCATGTCATTTCTATCACACCAAGAAACTAGGTTGTTTAAGTCTGTTTGCAACTGACATCTTTCGCTGTTTGAAATATACGTTTTAAAAAGTTTTACATCGTCAGCATATATTAAAACTTTTGAAAACTTAACAACAGATGATATGACATTAATAAATAACAAGAACAGAATTGGACCAAGATGGCTACCTTAAGGAACGCCTGAAGGAACATTGATTATGTCAGAAAAAGCATCGTTAAATACATATGACTTGTTTAATTCTATTACTAAGATAAGAAGCAACCCATTTTAGAAATATTGGTTGAAAACCAAGAAGATCAAGTTTATTCAAAAGAATTGAATGGTTTACTTTTTCAAAAGCTTTACTAAAATCTGTGTATATAACATCATTATTATTCTCCCTAAAGCCCGTTGATACATGTGATACAAATTCAAGCAAATTAAAAGCACGAGATTTTATATTTTTTAATTTACATAATTCTTTCGAAACCCATAAATTAGAACTCATTTTTTGAGTAACAACACACTTCGGAACATATTTTTCAAATAAGTTTAAAATAGTTTCATTGAAGGGCGAAGCACTAAAGTCAATATTGCCACTGTAATCTGGCCAAGTTACTTTAGAAGGTTCGCAATTAATCTTCTTAAAATTAGCTTTCGCAAAGTTGAACCGAAAACAAAGGTCTTGCGTATTATTATAGCAAAGTTGGCTATGATTTCGATGTTAATTTCCAAAGCAGGATGATACGAGTCCTCTGGCCGAACCAAAGGAGCACATCGGACAACAGAGAACATCGAAGCGTTGCCAACATAAACTAGATCTAAGAACTTACAAAACTCGTTTGAAATTAAATTAATTTGGTTAAAACGCAACTCCGATATTTTATCTAAGAACTCGTTAAAACATAAGCGAGTACTAATAGGAATGGTGTAATCATCACTAGATTTCCATGATACGCACGGTAAATTGAAATCTCCCAAAACAATCATGAAATCAGTATTATTAACCATTGAGAAAACATTATTTAATAATGAAGCATGCTGCATATATACAGATACATATGTCCGAGTGAGGCGGTATGTAAGATAAAGTTAAGTAGATTTGGCCACTATTAGCGCAAATACGACTGCACTTAAATGAAGTCTGGATGCGAAACATAGACTTTTTCAGATGGAATTGAAGAATGAACAGCAAACAAGACACCACCTCCTTTTCTGTTCAGCCGGTCATATCTAAAGATTTCGAATTCGCTGTTGAATAGTTCATTATCAAAAATGTGGGGCTTTAGCCAAGTTTCTGTGAAAGCAATGATTTTGAAGTTACAATAAATGCCATTTAAATACAAATCAGGGAGTTTTGTATTAAGCCCTTTAACATTTTGATAATAAATAATCAACGCATTATTGTTAATTAGTTTTTTGAATCCACGGGATTTCTTAACATTTTAGTGATAACTACAGGGGGCTTATCACGTTTGCGCTCGAATTCGCGCACAAATACCCCAGATGGCCAGAATGAGTTGTCAAGTATCAATTGAAAATTGTCAGCGGATTCGTCGATCTTAAACGACGAAATATCCCTTTTGTATTTGAAATTAAATTTACGGATGTCTGTATCTACCGTTTTCAATTTCGACTGTGGTATCCGCAGCAAGTCTTGAGATAAAAATTGCCTTTTTCCGCAGTATTACAACTAAGTTTTTAATAGCAGACTTTGAGGTATTTGAAGGCGGATCTTGAGAAGTTTTCCGCTTACCGTGTTCAGTAACGGTTTTTTCTGTGTCCTGAGCAGACGGAAGCTTCTCTCCTTCAGGACAAGTGGATGAAAAATTGATGAGGTCAATAGTAGGTGGGGGCATTCCTTTTAAGGAAGATACAGGGGTATCTTCATCAGACGGACGTTTACGTTTTTTTTAGATTCTCTTCCCGTACATTTAGATATTGAAATGATTAAAACAACGTTTCAAAATGCGTAAATTTTTCAGTAAGGGTTTCAAGTTCACGACCAATCTCCTTGAAACCATTGCGCGCCTGCTTAAAAACTTTAAACAATTCAATTTCTGTTGGTCTGCATTTTAAGCAAGACCAGCGCAAGCCCTTACTGTCAAGAATAGAATCCAATATCCTACCTGTCAGTCCAGCACAGTTAAGATGGGCAAACCCATCACAAAGCCAGCAAGAAGCAAATCGTTCCGACTCGCCTTTCACAGAGCAGTTCGGAAAGTTACAAGTCATAATGAATAAAAACAATATTATATAAAAATATAAAAAATGTTAAATAATAAAAGTAAAAAGAGCAATGACAAAAATATTTATAACATATGAATGCAATATCAATATCAATTATCAAAGATAACAACCAATAAGTTTGATGAACTGTAACACACGAGAAGTAAGAAACTCGCAAACAGCTGTGGACAAAGATGGAAACGAATAAAACAAGAAAGAAATTTAAGTAAGCAATATAAATTAACACTAACAATTGCACTATTTAAAATGTAGCACAAAAACAAATTGAAAATGACTCGGCGGAATAAAATAAAATTAGCCAACACAGAATTAAAGTAAATTTCAATTGTTTTAGTAGAACAATATAACCGTGATACTTATCTTAACAGATCACTTAATTCAGATAATTTCACCACAGAGTTTTAAATATTAGATAAATTAAACAAATTTCTAAGAGCAAGAAAGCACAGCTGTACACGAGAAAAGTGACAAAACTGACATCTTCTCCTAGAAAATTTTATATTAGCCTAAAATTAAGACTTTCGGATTTTACTAAAAACAAAACATTTTATGTGAATTGTTAACAGCCAACCACTTCAAGTTATACTTCGCAATATTGAGATATGCAAGAAGCAATGGCAGCTTGCACTGATTTATATATTGATGACATATCTTTCTTATTGGGTTTCTAAAGTTACCAAATATAGCTGCCATATAAATTGAATGATCAGAATAAAGTGCTTGTATGGAAAACTTTTGTATTTGACGAGATATAGCATATTCATGATGTCAGATACATTGATTATTTTCCAAGGCAGCGGTGAAAATTTCGATGAAATTATTTATCACATCATATAGCTGCCATACAGAGTAGGGTGTCCGTTATTTACCAAATTGATTATTTTTGACGAGACGCCCCCTAAACTTTTAGTTTTCAATCTAAAAAAAAATACCAGACCATAAAAAGCCCTTAATTTTCATAATAAACCTTGCCCCAAACACGATACATTTCCCATTGAAATTACATGGGATTTTACCACTTTTTACGAATATTTTTTTTTCTCTGGAACTTTCTCGTTTGTAGGAATAAAAAAGTCATATTCTTGTACAGAATTGAATGCTCTAAAAAATAAGTTTGAACAATTTTTCTATATACTCACTCCTTTAAAAGTTATTCAAGGTTTATGTTAACTTCTGGGTATTTTCTGGAATTTTCGAACTTTTACGGAAGATTGATTTTTTTTGTAAAATTCAATTGTTTATTCTAAAAAATATAATTTTTTGTTGGTCATAAATCCGGCTCTACTCTGATTCTTATCTAGAACAGAGTGAAAAAAAATGATTTTCGAAATTTCATAAAACTCGGTTAAGGGGTTACATGGCTTTACAGGTTTCAAAAAATCGAATCCGTTTTATTGTCTTGTCTTATTAAGTTCTACAAGATAAGATAAAAAATAAGAAAAATTTGCAAATCAAATCAAATTTAAACCACTTGAGTACATCAGATTTCCTTTACTAAACATTCCTTAGTTACATTTGAATATTTTTTTTGATGTGCCAAGCTAAAACGCATCACCTGATAATTGTGCCTCTAGTTGTTTTTGTATACTGCACAATGTTCTGACCCTAACAGGAAATGTCGAAACGAAAATGAGTCACCTGATCATGGTGATGCCAGATAGGGCAGCGTGTACCTGGATAATGCTGATGCCAAATTGCACAGTATAACTCATATAAATTAAATGAACTTATTATTAATCCCTAAGAACATGTGATTAATTACTCTTCATGTTTCAGAGTTTTTCTGCCGTTACATCAGAGAAATTATATTTTTTAGAATAAACAATTGAATTTTACAAAAAAAAATCAATCTTCCGTAAAAGTTCGAAAATTCCAGAAAATACCCAGAAGTTAACTTTAACCTTGAATAACTTTTAAAGGAGTGAGTATATCGAAGAATTGTCCAGACTTATTTTGTAGAGCATTCAATTCTGTACAAGAATATGACTTTTTTATTCCTACAAACTAGAAAGTTCCAGTGAAAAAAAAAAAAAAAAATATTCGTAAAAAGTGGCAAAATCCCATGTAATTTCAATGGGAAATGTATCGTGTTTGGGGCAAGGTTTATTATGAAAATTAAGGGCTTTTTATGGTCTGATATTTTTTTTAGATGGAAAACTAAAAGTTTAGGGGGCGTCTCGTCAAAAATAATCAATTTGGTAAATAACGGACACCCTAATACAGAGTGACAGAATAAAATCAACGTCATTAAGGAACTTTTGGTATTTGTAAAGGGTATTAAAGCTCTGGTTCAACCAAAGTTAACGGTTTTCTTGTTAGTAATAAATTAGGAATCAAATCTTTCAAAGTAAAACTGAATTTTACTACAAATTTAATAAATTTCTGTTCTGGCGAATTTTTTTCTGTTCGGTTCTTAGTAAAAAACGCGGAAGAAATTCGGAATTTAAGTGTAGAAGAGGGGTAAAACGTGTAAAAAAATATATGAAATTTTTTCCATTTCGATCGGAGGGGCAGAAAGATTGAAAAAAAAGGAATACAAGCAAGAGTCCATACGGTGGAGGTCCAAAGTCGAAAATTTCCATACACACTGGGCGACTTATACGAAGAAAAGTTGTTGAAAACTGTGAAATTTAATCGATGGAGTTCATCGAAAGTTTTGGATTGGATATTTCCATTGACATTCTTACCGAAAATTTGATAATAAGTGCAGAAAAAATTAATTTGGGGTCGTTTATCTTCCAACAACATAATGACCCCAAACACACATCTCGCCTGGCTACTCGCTTTTTTAATGAAAGCTTAATCGAGCAATTGTAGTGGTCAGCTCAGTCACCGGACTTAAATCCAATTGAGTATTTGTAGTCAAATTACGACTCCAAAACACAAAAAAGTATCCGTAGAAACTTGCAATCATTTTTCTTAGCGATGAAGCGTCAGTAGAATATTGTTTCAATGAAAATATTTCAAAATTTGTTTCGAAGCATGCCAAAATGTTTTCGTGCAGTAGTTCAGAACAAAGGTAAATAAATTTACTTTTAAACCAGGCGTGTTATAATTTTTTACAGTTTATCTTTTCATATGACCACCGTGTTTTAAGAATCCTCAATTTGAAGTGAAACAATTTTTTTCCTTTCTATTGCTGAAAAAAATTTATCAATTTAAACATTTTTATTTAAATACCTATGTACATACATGAAATATTATTGTACGAATTACTAATAATTTATTTTAATAATTCTGCATTGAAATAAAGTCTGTGGAATTTAGGCTTTAATTTGATGCCTGGTGTAGGTACCCACATGTAGTGACAAGTGTTGTTTCAGAAGAATCCAAATAGCTCGCATTGCAGAAATTCCTTTAAACTTAGCTCAGTTTGATTGCAGCTATATGCTATAGCAATCCGATCTGACCAACTTGTTTGTAGATAGAATCGAAATGAAATCGGTGATTTTGCGAAATTTGCAGGGTCCACTTGTCGTAGTTTAACCCACCTTAAAGTATAATGGTATTGACTTAAACAATTATTTTAGTGTAATACGTTAAATTGTAAGTTTTACTACATATTTATGTATATGTATACAGTATTATGAACTTCATAAGTATGGAATCCGTCTACTTTTTTAAACATTCTGCTTACAGTCATAGTGAGATCTATGAATTTTAGGATTAAACATTCATTTCTTGTTAAAACTGGCGTTTTGAAGGCTGAGAATAAAGCGCTCAAATAGTCTATATTTGTATACTCTTTCAACCTCTTGCTACGGAATATTATAGTTTTGTTCATGTGGTTGTTTGTATAACCTAACACTAAACGAGATAGGGATGTATATAATACATTAACGATCAGGATGACGAGAAAAGTTAAAATCCTCTTGACTGTCTGTGTGTCTGTTCATCCGTCCATCCGTCCGTGCAAACTGTAACTTGAGTAAAAATTGAGATATTTTGATGAAACTTGGTATACATATTCCTTAGTACAAAAAAAAATTCGAGTTCCTAGAGGAGTTAATCGGACCGCTACATCGCGTTTTTGGAACAGAGGACCGTAGTATTAAGAGGCACCTGTGGAAAATTTTTTTTGAGAAAGAAGGCGTGGCTCCACTCTCTAGCAAGGGTACTTATCTCCTAAGTCACTTAAGCTACAACAACCAAATTTGCTGAGTAGAAATCCTATAACAACTTCTACCAACAGTGTGAAAACGGATGACATCGGAGGATAATCTCGCTCTATCCCCATATAATGGTACTGTAAAGAACTACTAATACCGCCATAAATCAATAACAAATACGCCAGAGACATTAAGCTTTCCACAGAGATGGAATGAGAGAGCTTTATGAGAGCCGGTGTAAAAATTAAAGGATGGGCGTGGCATCGCCTACTTTTTTCTAATTCCACTTGAATCATTCAGTTTCCGGTACACAAATCAAGAAGAAATTAATCTAATGGGATGAAACTTTGCACGAATTCGAGTTCTTTAATGTGTGCCATCTTAAGACCCAAAATTTTTTAAATACAATAAAAACTGTTAAGGCAATTAGGTACCGAATATTATTCCTCGGTACCTATTGCTGACTTTTGATTGAAAATGTCGGTCAATGTGTTATATATATAGTATAACTGAAATTAAGGGATAATTCTTCTCTTGTAATTGTTTGTCTATATGTTAAAAATGGGCTTAATCACACCGATACTTCCCTTAGCCCGTTTAACTTTGTACCACAAACATCGGCCAATATGTGAGCTATTCCAAGGAAAATAAGATACAGTGTTTTACTCAAAACATTGTGTCTTTGTGCCTAAACTAGAAAACGTCACTAAAGGAATAGGAAACCAAAGGATAAGGTCACCAAAGGAACTCAAACCTTTTAAGGACTTTCGGTACAAGTAGATGCTAAGCTTTCCTTCCATCAATGGTCGATTGCAATGAGCCGCTCCTCATTGCTATTTCACTTTAGTGAAATAAATATAATGAAGAGCAATTAAAACACGATTTAAAACTAACGCAGTTATCTTCTTCTGCTTAGCATGCGTTAGAGCTATTTATTATTAACATATTTATGACTGTGATAGTCTTATATACATTGAAGTAGTCAATTTAAAACAACTTAAGGGGTTATATACCTTCTTTGTCGAAGAAAAAAAGGAAAGTTTGGATTTTTTTAGGTATGTAGCAATTATTTCATTACAAGAATGTTTTTATTTTTTGATAGTACACTTTATTAACAATGTTTGTGCGAAATTTCGTGGAAAAATATCAAATAGTTTTTAAGGGGTGGCTGTTTCCCTTAGAGGCCTTTTTTTGGCAGAGCCTTGCGGTGACAATTCCCCAGGTCGAACAAGTCAACTGAAACCATAAAAGTAAACAAATTTTATTAGTTTAGTGTAATTCCTTGTGCTTGAACGATCGTTTTTATGATTTTCTTTTTTTGTGCACACGGGAACGTTTCATGCAAAAAATGAACTTTTTGGTCACTAGAAATTTCACTAAAAAATTCATTTCGGCGAAAAAAATGTTTGTGCGCAAAAAGTCGATGATTCTAGCACAGAAAAATTTCATTACGAATATTTTAAAAAAAATTTGAAGAAAATCGGTTCAGTAGTTTTCCGCCATGTCACCGCAAAGTAATTTTTCAAAAAACACCATTTCGAGATATTCGCACGTGACGCTGGCCGCTCGGGTTTGGGGCCGCGACGAGGCGCGCGGTTAGAAGTGATGTAACTTTTTTTCTACTGCTCGAATCTCTATGAAAATTTGAGAAAATGTTCTCAAGGAGCTGTTCTTTAATATAAAGCCATAAAAAAATTTCGATTTTTTGATATTAAAAAAGGTATATAACCCCTTAACTTACTGAATAAGTGTCGGTCAGTATAATACAGGCTTGAAAATTTGAAAATAGCAATATACTATATTTCGTCTGTTTCAATCTTTTAATTATAGATTCAGTAAAGGCAAAATTTCAAGTTTCAAAAAAAATCATTCAAAATTTTCAACCAATCCGCAGTCCGCAAGTACTCAGGGAGTATCATGTCCTCTAGCTCCTTTTGCATACTGTAAATTAATTTCAGGCTCTATAAATCAAAAAATTATTAAAGCTGTAATTTCCATGGCCACTCAAATAGTTTTAATACCACTGGACCATATTTTAAAAGTACTGTTGGCATAACTTACTAAACAAATTTGAAAAGCTTCTTGTGATTTTTTATACTTAACTCTTATCTAAATTGAGACATCTCGATGAAATCGTTAGTACAAAAAAAAAGTCGAGTACGTAGATGGGCGTAATCGGACCGCTGCCTCGCCCACTAATCGCCATTAACCGAAAACATACTAAGTGCGGTAACTAAGCACTACATTAAGATATAAAGCCGTCATTTGGTGCGGACAATTGCTGTAGCATGAGGCACCTGTGGGTAAATTTTTTTTAAAAAGTGGGCGTGGCCCTGCCCTCTAACAAGTTTAATGTACATATCTCCTAGATCACTTAAGCTACTACAACAAAATATTGTGAGTACAAATCTTGGAAGAACTTCTACCGATATTGTGAAAATGGATCAAATTGGAGGATAACCGCGCTGGCTCCCCATATAACGGTACTGTTAAAAACTACGAAAAGCGCGATAAGTCAGTAAGTAAATACGCCTGAAACATTAAATTTTACTACCTAGATGGCATGAGAAAGTTTTGTGGGAGCCAGTGTGAAAATTGGACGATGGGCATGGCACTGCCCACTTTTGGTGAAATCCCATATCTCGGCACCCAACCAACCGATTTCGTACAAAGGTATTCTTCTTACAGTCTTATGTCACACTGTGAAAATGGATGAAATCGGACAACAACTACGCCTACCTCCCACATAGCACAATTGTAAATTCCAATTGATTTTCAGTTTCCAGTACACAAATCAAGAAGAAATTAATATAACGGGATCAAACTTTGCACGAATAAAGTCTTTAATATAACTCTGTTTTTGTGATCAAAAACTGTTTAAATCCAATGAAAACAGTTCAACCAACGCTACCTATAGTTGATTTTTGATAGAAAATGTCGGTCAATATGTGATACATATAACTGAAATTAAGAGATAATCCTTCTCTTATAATGGTTTGTCTGTGTATCAAAAATGGGTTGAATCGGACCAATACTTCCTTTAGCCCCCATATACATAATACAAAAACTTTCGAACTTCCGGGTGGCTTTTACACCATACTATATATCGGCCGCTGTGTGGGTTATCCCAATAAAATAAGAGAGTGTGTTTTATTCATAATAGTGTATCTTTGTATCATCCTTTAAAATAGTAAGGTATACAAAAAATGCTATTTTCGATACGGCACCAAACAAGATTCAACAAAATTTTTTAATCGTTTTAAAACAAGCTGTTCAAATATATAAAGTCTTACTTACCTTTTATGACCTCCAACAGAAACTCATTATTATTTTAAAATATAGTGTTATGTAACACTTTTTTCTAGTAATGATTTCTCAGTACACAAATATATACATATTTTATATATAAACAGAACATATTTATATGCAAGCAAACGCGCATTTACGGCATATCTTTAATTAAAATAAATTGGAGAAGCTATTGTATTAACTATAAACTTGCAAGCATTCTTAACCTAATATTTTTTACTTGCATTCTCTGCATATTTCTTTTGTTCCATCAATATTGAAAGCTTTGCCATACTATTTCAACAAACAGTTCATGGAGTGTTCTGGAAGAAAATTCAAGGATTTAGAATATTTTTTTCTCAAATCCATTCTAAGTTGTTACGCACCTGTTTTCCATTTGAGTTCCTTTTAAAACTTACCATTTCAAACGGGCTACATGTTTTCAACTCCTTTGTATTTACGTTATAACTATGTGATGACCGAATTCAGCACAATATGACAGTGTATCTTCAAATCATATGTTGGCCACTTAACGGGAACAAAATATTTCTCCACGTAGTAATATCAATGCACCATAGATTTTCTCTTGTTTTGTTACCACTACTTATACTTTATATTTTCAAAGGCACCTCTAGTTTATCTTCTCATATACATACTTCCAGAGATACATTAGCTGAAGTTGTCAAAATTTCAGTTCCTGCTTCTGTAAAGCGGAATAGTTCCGCTTTTACTTTATATCAAGTAATGAGTCGATGTGCGCAGACGTTCCTGTGACCTAAACAACATGTATAATCCTTGAAGTAGGCATGTCCAGCAAACTGCATAAGAATATGAATTATGATTGTAAGAGAAAGCGCTTGAAGAATCCATTGAATGTGAAACCAGTTGGTCAGCTGGCATTTTGCCGCAGAGTATATTAGACGTCATTTCGGGTTTACAAGGGCTAAAATCAAGAAAATAGTTTGTTTTTCAAAGGATATACAAGTAATAATAAGTTCAATATACTATATATTCATGTGGACAAAAAATATTAAGACTTTTAGTTTAAATTTCGCGCGAAAACCTAATCCTCGAATAATTTTTTTTCTACGTCGGTATGATTGTCAATGACAACTGTGCCTAAAGTCGCATCAAAATAATATTTAGTGTTTAGTATACGCTTGCCCTTCTGAAGTAAATTCTGCGATTTTTACGATAAGTAAAATTATTCAACAAAGAAGTTCCGTTAAATTTTGTGAGCGGAATCAAATTTGATTGCTACAAATTATTCAAAGACCCAAGAGCCAGGTTGATTCCAGGACTGCCATGAACATAAACTGATGATAAACATGTCAATAAATGCCATGAACAAATCAAGGTTATGTTGCTAGTTTTCTTCGATTGTCGAAGTGTAATGCACACCGAATTCCTTCCGACAAACTGTGTTCACGTGGAGTTATTCGTAAAAAGAAGGCGAAACAAGAAAAAACGTTAACTTCGGTTGCACCGAAGCTAAATACCCTTCACAGGTGCATTTCTGTTAGTAACTATGTGTTCAGTTTGTATGGAAGCTATATGCTATAGTAATCCGTTCTAAACAAGTTTTTTAGAGATTACATTGTTGCCTTAGAAAATAACATATATCAAGTTTCGTGAATATATCTTGTCAAATGTGAAAGTTGTCCATACAAGAACTTGATTCCGATCGTTCAGTTTGTATGGCAGCTATATGCTTTAGTTAACCGATCTGAACAATTTCCTCGGAGATTACATTGTTGCCTTAGAAAATAATCTGTACCAAATTTCGTGAATATATTTTGACAAATGTGAAAGTTTTCCCTACAAGAACTTGATTCCGATCGTTCAGTTTGTATGGCAGCTATATGTTATAGTGGCCCGATATCGGCCGTTCCGACAAATGAGCAGCTTCTTGAAGAGAAAATGACGTTTGCAAAATTTCAAAACGATATCTTAAAAACTGAGAGACTAGTTCGTATATATACAGACAGACGGACAGACAGACGGACATGGCTAAATCGACTCAGCTCAACATACTGATCATTTATATATATACTTTATATGGTCTCCGACGATTCCTTCTGGGTGTTACAAACTTCGTGACAAACTTAATATACCCTGTTCAGGGTATAATTATGGGCCGATAACTCTTGGTTTTTGCACCACCATAATGCACCAACGCATACTGCATTGATTCTTCTTGAGTTTTCCCCCAAATTTCCACAAGTATCGTGCTACAACCGTATTCGCCTGATTTAGCTCCTTGTGAAGGCATTAAACGTGAATCGGTACGCGCATTGAAGGCTATTTCGGAAATTGACTTACATTATGACAAGTGTATTGGTGCCAAGGGGGATTACTTTGTGGGGGAAAACTTATTTTTTGAAGAATAAATTAACAACAAAATCTTACTATTTCGTGCTCATATATACAATACATCTACTCTTAAATATAAGGATCAAGATTTTGAAATATATACGCATTTCTTAAAGACAAAAAGGCTGTTCTTTAGAATGAATATGCCACCAATTCTCAATATAGTGAGAAAACTTAAATAAATGCCAATACCCAATTGAGAACGAAAGTGGCTGATTGCTAACGGCTGGCGGTCGGTGTTCAAGTGCAACTAAACGTCACAATAGTTCATTGGTTGCCGCAATGCACACAAAGCGACGCTACGCTGCAATAAGCGACGAGGAATTGTCAGCGAATTGCAATCTAATCCGGCCAGCAGAGAAACAAAAATGTGTAGCAAATAAAATCAAAAAAGAATTGTACCCCGAATTCTCAACCATGAATAAGTGTTTAAATTGGAATGCAAACAAATATATACATACATATATACTTGTATATTTATATGTAGCTTTATGGCAGTATGTTGCATTGTTTTTCTTTTGCTCGGAATGTAGCGTGTGAATCCGTAACCCCAGCGCTATACGTCGATTAATCCGGCTACACCACCTCATTTCAGCCGGCAGCTGGAAATCTAATCACCAAATATGGGCAATGAAAAGGCAAAAAATGATGGTAAAGTAAATAAATGTGTTGCAGAAAGGCTATTGCTCGTTTTTAAGTGAAAAGAGCTTCACAACGCCAATATGCACTAGGCAAGTGTCCTGCGAAATATAAAAATAAATGGAACCAAAATTTTTGTATTACAAAAAAATCGATGTTTAGAAATCTTGTTTGGGCAATAAATTTTCATTAACATATTCCAATAGCCCAATAAACAGTGTATTGTATATAGATATAATATATCCAACATATTAAAGAGCAAATAGTTTCAGGCAAATATGTGTGTGCATAAGCTATAAGTAAAAATCGCTTGAACTATATGTGATATTCTACATGCCTAACAGTAGTTTTTTGCTTGGTTCGTGATCTTTGGTTCAAGTCTCCACTGATCTTTTATTATTGTTAGGTGAAACAAAAGTGGAACAGAATAAACCTTGCAATATTCAACCTGCATTACCGCAAACCACGACGAAATGAGGTTATTGGAGGAAGAGCAAGTCCCTGTGTAACATTTAATACTCTTGCTACTAGAAGAAAAAGCTTCAAATCAAACCTTTTATTATACTCTGAAGTACATTTTTCCAAAAAGAAGCATACAATCAGAAAATATCAGAGAACCTATCAGCTATGCCGTCTTTTTGTCTGACGATGTATTGTCCTTTAGCTCTTGAGATATCGATCTGAAATTTTGTACCCGTATTTTTCTCCGCTAGAAACAGCATATTTGTCCGAACTGCCACTATCGAACCATACGAACTGATCGGGTTGAAAAATTATCTTAACGAAATTCATCGAAGATTTTAATGCTGAAATTATACAGGACGTATTTACTACTGACGCTGTCCTTTATTTAATAAATTTACCCAACGTCGCATTCTACACTGACCACTGCAAGCTGAAGAAGCACTTATACAATATGGGCCTAGCTTCGTGAACAAATTGCCGGTTATGCGGCAAGGAGCCTGATACTCTAGAACAAGAAGTCTGCAGATGCAGGATAAAGCCCCTTGGATCCATGTTTCCAAATAGAGATCACATCGCCTTACTTACAGTATATTGGACTTTATCAATAAGCTGGGGCTATGTGAGTCTTTGTGATGACTGAATAATTGAACTTAAATAGTACAAAAGGCTTACTACTGTATGCAAACTGGATCAGTGTCAGATAGAACAAGAAGAATTAAAAATTTACAGAGCCATATTTCTATTACAAATGTATGAAACCAATGCTACACATGAAATAAATTTCCAAAAAAAAATATGCTCTTTCTGTGTGGACAAGGAAATCAAAACAAAGAAATTGTTTCAAAATATGATATTCTTGATTTATTAAAATATACATATGTATATCCTTCTTTATAACACAGTAATTTAAGTAAATTCCGAAATTCAATGTCGATGAGAACTTTAGTAAAATGTAAAAATAATACAAAGCCAGCTAGCTAAAGAAAAGAGTTGCGAAGAAAAGAATAAACTAGCAGGCTTAGAAATTGAAAATAAATAGTGGAAAATGCATGTTTCTACCTAACAGTCTTTTAATATAAGTATATTGGTAAATTTTGTCTATGTATGCTAGCTTGCATTGACAGTTGGATTTTCTGACGTCTTACTGCTAAGCCAGCTAACAGCCAGGACTTCCTTTTCTTCTGAACAGGCATTTGGGTCTGAAGACAGTTTTAAAAACAATGTTAACTTCGGGTGCTACCGAAGCTAACGGGTGATTCAAGTAGAGGTACTTTATTACAAAAATTCACCTTTTGTAAAGAATGTGTTTCACTTCACTCAACTTACGGTCAACATAATCGGCTTACTGAGCAATGCTCAGTGAGCATACTATTCGCAACACCATCATCCATTTTGAGACCCCGCATTCATTATTATATAATATTCGAACGATTAAACCACGTCCAGCACGCAGTGAAGAATTCTTTTGTAGTCTGATAACAGGAAATAGTTTTTGCGGACTGGATCAGTCAACTCGGATGACTGTCGATCAGACTTCGGAGTGAAATGATGGAGCCATGATTCACCCACCAACTCATTCTTGTTTTTGGTCAAAAGTGAGCTCGTACGGGAACCACTTTGCGCAGAGCAGAGATATCTTTAGAGTACCTGCTATATCGTACAACTTAACTTTACGATCATCCAAAATTATATTGTGAACTTTTTTGATGGTTTCGTTTGTAATAACCTCTTTTGGGCATCCACTGCGTTCACCGTCTTCGGTGCTCATTTCACCACGTCTAAACTTAGCATATCAATCCTTCAAGGTTAATTTTCCTGGCACACTGTTCGGAAACTCGTCGTGAAGCCAAGTTTTTCCTTCAACTATAAATTTATCCCTTCAGAAATAAATATCTTGTGAACACGCGAAATTTCTTTTTAACGATTTTTTTTTCTCAATAACAAAAGTTGCTTCATTCAAAACAGTATAATTCACAAACTAAAGATCCGACGGGTGACAAATGAATACAGACGCCATCAATGTGTCGGACAGACTTTTCAATTGGCCTGTTATTCTTGAACACCTATGTCTGTCACAGCTTCTGCGGCGTTTTCTTCTTCTGGGTATTTCAAACTTCGTAGTAAACTTTACAAACCGTGCTCAGGGTTCAAAAAGAAAATTGCTATATACCTTTCACTTACGCAAACGGAGCAAGCTGCCTCTTGCCTTATAAAATTTATAATCCACACTTATTCATGTGCGACACATAACTTTATGCGTATCTTGCTGGTCTGTCTGATTCTCAAAGCGCCGGCTGCAATTGCCCGCATGCAAAAGCATTTCCTGTTTTTTTTTCTTTCTCCATTGCAGTGTGAGCGATATTGACAGGCACAATTGTATCTGACATCTTCTGCTAGAGGGTTTATAGCGTCGAGGGTGGCATGAAAGAAAAGGAGCAGTCACCCGACAGCCGAGAGTAAGTGCTGACATCTCAAGTGACATAATTGTTTGTCATATTGCCATAGTGGAAAGTGTGGCGTTGCTGTTGAATGCAAATTGTCTGCACAAACATTGAAATTAAAGATATCGCTGGAAATATGCTTAAAATAAATGCAAAATATATTTATGTTGCTTGTGTGTTTTTTTTACAGTAGTTTGGGAAATACATAAAATCGAAAGGAACAAGCGGCTGTTGTCTTCTTATACGAATAGAAATATAAACCAAGCATCGCCAAGTTTTAATGCAAATGGATTAAAATATCTTTTAGGAATAATTTTAAAAATTTGAGATCAACTGATCTGAAAGAGATGGTATTGTGGATAGACTATTTTTAGTCTACGGTGTAGACTAATACGTAGTAGTTGGATAGTAAAGACATTTTCATGGATCTTCAAAAAACAGAATCGCTGACTACTTTCCTCAAGTGATTTTAGTTACAAGTAAGTCTCTATGGACAGCTCTGTTTCTCACATAGCAAGGCAAACTCACTATTGTGCGAAAAATTGTTTTCTGAATAGCCTAAATTACTGATTTTAAGAACCAATACAGTTGCTTAAACTGTTTGCCAGTAAGGCTTCCCTTTATTTGCAAGTGTACTGGTCGATCGTGGCCTGAGAAATTCTGAATTTCTGGACAGTAGGGTTGTCGCTGGGTACCAAGAGTGATAATACTCTGCTTAAACTGATATTATACTATGGACTTTGAATGAGATTCCTTGTATTGAAAAGACATTTGAAGTTCAAGCGACAAATGTTATTGAGTTTGATGGGTGGTCAACTGGTAGTAGCAAAAGCTACACGATCTGATCGCAGACTTAAATCTGGTACCATGGGGAGCAGTTAGCCCTTGGAGTTTATAGTTGACACTTTGGGGGCTGTGGTTTAAAATTCAGTTCAGTGTGGAGTCGCAGTGCGACGGGTGCCGAACCCACAGTACAGCAGAGATTTTTGGTCGGCCTCAAACCATACCAAGGTGGAGAAAGATTCCCTTCCATCTCACTAATTGGCGCTGATCAACACAATGGTTTTATTTATTTTCTTTTAAGCATCGTGGGGTAAGGCCGTCGTCGCCAGGTACTCAAATAAAAACACAACGGCTTTGCACTATAAAGTCTTGTAATGTGAAAATGGTACTTCCGAATGGATTGGTTTGTCGCTATCAGAGGCAAAAAACTGCGCAATTAACAGTAAACTAACCGGCCCGCTATTAAATCCAAACATTTTCTTTGTAGTTATTTTTTCTTTCCTTTATAATTTTCCAGTAAATATTCATATTGACTTAGCCCACGAGGAATACCGATCAATATTATGGAATTAGATTACGTTTCCTGTTGGAGTTTTAAATAAGTATTATAAAAAAATAACAATAAAATATAAAATTTTCTGAGATCTATTCATATAAAACTGTGTTCTTAAAAACAAAAATACCGAGTATAGAATCATATCTCTCGCTTATGTACTAACATTTATTATGCTCTCTCCCTGTGCCGTGGTCTTGTGAATTCCATAAGATCGATGTGACACCAATATAAACATTGTTCAATGATGATGATGATGATATATCTGCAATATTCGATTTTGTGCGGTGAATTTTTTACTGAAACGTTGATCTATTTTGTCGACGCGAGCACCCATTACAGTTGTCGTTGTCATATAAAAAGAAATTAAATAGATATAAGTATGTAATAAAATGGATGAGTATATTGATATATATACTAAGTAGTGCCTACTACGTAAACCTCATTTTTCCCATACTAGAATACACACCAATAAAAACAAGAAGCATTGCTATGGTATAATGACATAAATGGGACAAGTGAATATATCAAGTTACTGAGGGACTTGCTTAGGTAAGTTAAGGTCAGCCGGAGTGAAATAATTGTTCTTACAGGAAGCGTAAAGACTTGTGGTGCTATAGGCATATCTGTAACTATATTGCTTGTTGTGAAGAGGAGAACATGCGAGGATCAGAACTTAAATGTAGCAAATAATTGTGTTTGCACATTTATTTGAATTAATTTTTATTTTTCGGTCTATTCCACATTTACACACTTTTGTTGTTGTATTTCGTAACCACTACTGGCACGGTATTTAGAGCCACCGTAGGTGCTAATGTGGTTACTGTCGTTGTTTGCGGAATATCTGCAATTGAAAACAAGTAAGGAAGAGCTAAGTTCGGGTGTCACCGAACATTTTATACTCTCGCATGATAAAGTGATAATCGAGATTTCATTTACATATTTTTCAAATACCGTATTTTTGTAAAGTTTTATTCCGCTGTCATCATTGGTTCCTAATGTATATACTCGTATTACACAGAAAAGGCATCAGATGGAATTCAAAATAGCGTTATATTGGAAGAAGGCGTGTTTGTGAACCGATTTCACCCATATTTCGTACATGTCATCAGGGTGTCAAGAAAATATTATATACCGAATTTCATTGAAATCGGTTTAGTAGTTCCTGAGATATGGTTTTTGGTCCATAAGTAAAAAGTCTGGGTGCAGCTTCCTTCTGCCATTTCTTCCGTAAAATTTAGTGTTTCTGACGTTTTTTGTTAGTCGGTTAACGCACTTTTAGTGATTTTCAACATAACCTTTGTATAGGAGGTGGGCGTGGTTATTATCCGATTTCTTCCATTTTTGAACTGTATATGGAAATGCCTGAAGAAAACGACTCTATACAATTTGGTTGACATAGCTATAGTAGTTTCCGAGATATGTACAAAAAACTTAGTAGGGGGCGGGGCCACGCCCACTTTTCCAAAAAAATTACGTCCAAATATGCCCCTCCCTAATGCGATCCTTTGTGCCAAATTTCACTTTAATATCTTTATTTGTGGCTTAGTTATGACACTTTATAGGTTTTCGGTTTTCGCCATTTTGTGGGCGTGGCAGTTGGCCGATTTTGCCCATCTTCGAACTTAACCTTCTTATGGAGCCAAGAAATACGTGTACCAAGTTTCATCACGATATCTCAGTTTTTACTCAAGTTACAGCTTGCACGGACGGACGGACGGACAGACGGACGGACGGACAGACAGACATCCGGATTTCGACTCTACTCGTCACCCTGCTCACTTTGGTATATATAACCCTATATCTGACTATTTTAGTTTTGGGACTTACAAACAACCGTTATGTGAACAAAACTATAATACTATTCTTAGCAACTTTGTTGCGAGAGTATAAAGAGAAAATATAGAACAGAGGCAAGAAGAGTGAAAAACAGTCGAGTGTAGTATAGTATATGACTTGAATGGGAAGCAGCATAGTTTAACTTTACAGTATTTAAGTGGGTGAAAGAACTTAATGAATTTTACATATGTAGTATACCAAGTTTTTATGATGTTTTGTTGTTAGATTCGCAGAAATATTTTTTATTGAATCAATTGGTAGTAGTTTTAAGTGAAATTAAAAAAAAAAATGGGAACTATACAAATTTTTGTCTTAAATAAGTAGAACACAACGTAGAAAATATTTGTATAAAACGAAAGTTAAAGTTTCGCATATCTCCTCACAACAATAAAATTTAACCAATTAGCAAATACATGCAACCAATAATTAGAGAAATTTACAATTACTCTACTTCGATAAAACAAAAATATACTGACGAATGTACCGTAAAAAAATTTGTAGGAAAATAATTAATTTATGTTATTTTTTGTTAGTAAGAACTTTACTTTTTGATATAAGGTCAAGTAAAAATATCCATTCTTTTGTAATTGAATTCAAGATTTTATTCAGCATGGTTAAAATGATTAAATTTAGATTAAATAAGCCAATTTGGTAGAAATCTTCTTGCATATTGGCAAAAATTGAGACCGTCGCTCTGTAAAAGGTTCTCTTGAGGCGTTTTCGGCGGTCTATACCGTGACTTACTTGTGCGCAAGTGAGTATCTTCGTTGTGACAAGATAGTGATCCGAGTCGATGTTAGGTCCTCAGAGCGAACGCAAATCGGGAACACTCGAGTCACAACATGATCTATCGGGTAACGAACTTTTCGATCAGGAGATAGCCAAGTAGATCAATGAATTTTCTTGCGCTGAAATTTAGTAGACAACCATATTTCTGGTTCCTGCGAAGTCAATCAGTCTTAGCCCATTTGAAAAGGTTTCGCCATGGAGGCGGAAGTTTGCGAGTGTTTTATCAAAAATGTATTCTTTGCCCACCGGAGTGAATGGCAGATCTTGACGACTGAGTCTTTCTTCCTCCACAAATCTCAGGCCAAATTTGCCCTCCTTTATATGGTCACTGTAATAAAAGACACAAGGACCTATTCGTCTCCGCCATCCATCGCATTGATTAGACGGTGATGTCAGTATTTACTTTTACGAGAAGGTTAACCATCTGGGCATCGATATCATTCCAATTAAGGGACCTGATATTCTAGTTGCATGTCCCTTAATCATTGTCCTTACGCTTGCTGCAGTTTTTATCAAAATTGCGGTTTTTCATCCGAGGCTGTTGTTTCCTTTTCATTAGGAGTGGTTTCTTCGCAAAAGTTATTCTAGTTTAAGGCTTTATACACATTTATAAAGGCAGACTGTGAACAGACTCTGCAATTAGACTTCAATGAACCCTTAAATCGAATATGAAGGTTTCGCTGAAACTTTCTGTCTTTTGGCCGTGACCCCTAGCTCCGCACGAGTTGGCTACCGCATTTTACGCAAGGATTACTCACGTTCTTAAGGTGCGCGGCGAGGACGTACGAGTAGGAATTGGGTATGATCCGAGACACGTGAACGTGTTATCTCACGAAATGGACCAGTCAATTGACCTCCTCGCTGCGGGGCTACGTCAAGTCTACGGTTTATGTCAACAAGCTAGCGACGACTGAGGAACTTTGTACGAATATCGAATGTGAAATTGCAGCAGAATCGGCAGATTTATTCTTGAAAACCAACGAAAATTGGATTCAGAGTTTACACTTCTGCAAGCGTACCCGTGGTGGCCATGCAAAAGAGATCGAATTCCATACATAATGGCATCGAATGTACCATTTTTGTTACATACATATACAACAAAATTTTAGAATTTTTTCCTCTGGAATTAAGTGGTGTTTACTCTCAATAGCTACTGAACGTATTATTTTAAATAAAATTTAACTCTCTAATTAACGAAAAAACGCTCATGTAATCTTGAATGCAAAGCTATTTTAATTAGTAGTCCTTCTTATCTATATGTTAGATAATTAAATAAAAATAATAGTTTATCCTTATATGGTTTCAAACATTATGCATCAGTAAATATTTATGTTGTAATGTGGCATGTAAACCAATTCAATTATTTGCAAACCGAAATCTTTTGATTTACCACTTATGTATATTAATTATTAACGCCTGCTTCAAAGCCGGCGAACCACACAGCAACTTGACTATTGACCTAAGTGCCTAAGGCTCCTGGTCAACATACGAGTATCTTCAAAGTAGTACTTAAACACCTCCGCAAATGCTTTGTTGCTTATGGTTATATTGGAGAGTGGTTATATAACATACATACATATGTATAATAAATACAGCCTTGTTCAACTCCATTACAATTAGTGCCACATTAATTATGCAATACTCTTCGGTTGTTGTCAGCTTACTCACAGTCATGTAAGCTTAAACTAAAGGACCCAAGAAATTCACCAAAAATCACAACTTTGCAAGGATGCTTGTATGAAACTGCAATGGCTAAATATTCCCTGTGAATTCGACATTTTGATATTCTGCTAAACGAAAACTAAAGCCAAAGGCAATAAACTTATATGTATATATAATATAAGAGAATACTTAACTAATACAATTGTTTATAAGTTTGGCTTACGAATCAACTCATTCCTAGAATCAACGAATACATTTTATTTTTGTAATATTAACGTAGACACTGCTTAAGAGGTTATAGCCGAGTTTAGAACAGCGCACCAGCCATTCTTCCTTTTCGCTGTTTAGCACCAATTGAAGATTCCAATTGTAGAAAGGTCCTGCCCTATCTAGTCATTAAATCTTACGTAGAGCCTTTCTCTCGAAAACTGGTAAAGCAGATGTTGCCATCATCGATGCTTCTTCACCACATAGCTGGACGGGGATGATGAGAGACTTGTAGAATTTGGTCTCTGTTCGTCGAGAGAGGAGTTTACCTCTCAATTGCCTACTCAGTCCGAAGTAGCATCTGTTGGCAAGAGTTAGTATGCGTTGGACTTTGAAGCTCAAGTTGTTGTTGTTGTTAATACTGGTTCCAAGATAAACGAATTTATTTACGATTTCGAAGTTATGACTGCCAACAGTGACGTGGGAGCCAAGTCGCGAATGCAATGACTATTTGTCTGATGACAAGAGATATTTTCACTGACAGACTTATTTGATTCGCTTTTTTGGACTCTCTGGAGGGAACTTTTTCATGGTCGGGCAATGGATCATCTTTTACATCGTCATCGATTGGAGAGTCGGGTTCACCTTTGGGGGTTCTACAAGAGTATGCTCCGATCTTGAAACCTTCTTCTTGTCGCCGTAGAAGGTCCAAAACGCGAATAGCTTTAGTGTTTACTTAAAGAACTAGAACATGTTATAGTTTCGAACACGAGCCTCAAACGAGCAAAAATACATACCATAGAAAAAGTGTTTTCTAATAAGTTTTTGTATTGCCAAATATGATGGGCAACTCTGAGTTCCATGTTTATTGATTTTTAGTAGTGCATATAGTCTTACACAATAACTTAACTAATAGTACTTTCCAGAAGGAAAATATTAAAAAATGATTATTTCTTTGTTGCATATTTCTTTAAATTATTATCTGTTAGTATGTATATATGAGGGTTGTGTCTAAAATTTTAAGATTTGTGAACATAAACTGATATTTATCATTGCAAAATGCTTTACTGCTTTTCAAAGTTTTCTCCATTAAGGTTTATATACTTTTCCATACATTTGAAAGAATTGTCGAAGCACTGTTGTAACACAGTTTGGCATATGTTCAAAGTGGATCAATTGCTCCGGTGTCAAAAAACGTTAATATTTTAGTTTATTTTTTCGTACAGGCACACAAAGATGTGATTCATCCTCAACGGTTAGGCCTCCTGATTTTTTGATAATGATTGTTGTGTACCACTCAAAATTTCCTAAGCGACATGTCCAGATTAAAACAACTATTGTTAGATTCGGCTCAACTGGAAATACCCATAAACTCGATCCCTATTTACTTTCGTTATTTTGTAGCCACTTTCAAAAGTTTCGGATTCAAAGTGCTCACCTGTAATATAAACGCATAATATGATATGTTATAAGATGTATGTATGTATATGTAAGCAACATTATATGTTTATGATTGTGCTTACGAAAACGCAAAACCTTAATGCGATAATACTTACTGTCTATCAATATATACAAGTGGAGGTTCTTAAAGTTTGGATTAGTTATAATTTGAAACTGACAATGACTATAACTCTGGTATAGCATTTGGCAAGAAAACATATTGAGGTTTCTGTACACAAAGTATGGAAGAAAAACTTTTGTGATATAAAAGAAGATTTATTACCGAGTCCACAAATTTATCCGAAGTCACACGCTGGATCGCTGGATCAAATTTAATTGCTTTCTCACATATCGAGTTTGTTTGTGTAAATACACTTACTTAGAAAGTTAAACTTAATATTTCATACCGTCTGAACCAAATTCGTTATGCAATTTTAATTTATTTTCGTGCATGCTTGTCACTTAACAACAAAACTGCATTCAGTTCTGTCATTGTCATCGACCTTATTTGCATATGACTCCAAACTCCCACAAAATACAACGTAAATACACATGCAGATATTTATTATGTAATAGGGTGACACAGTCATTTAAGGGGTCAGTAGGGTAATCTGACCTGTTTTTTGACATTTTTTTTCATAGAAATTTTTATTCTAACATACAATAGAACTTGTTTTCACATATCATGAGGTATATCGTGGAGTATATATGTATACAAATTTTATCGGAATTTATTGATGACATCTGTCGGAGAAATCCGTGGATGAATGAGGTGCGTTTCTTCACTGGTGGATATGTTTGGATCATCTAAAACACAAAAACCCAATTTATTCTTAAAAAGTACGTGAATGGTTATCATCCCTACTAGAATCATGAAAAAATGTTGATAAATAAAAATGTAAATAACGTTTTTTTTTTAATTTTTCCCCTTGTTTTTTTACATAAATTTTGTCATAACATTGTCCATAAATTATACAAAATTATGTAGGGGCGATAGCTAGGCATGATAGCATGTTCCTCAGTTTAAAAAAGTGTGTTTTTGAGAAAAGTGGGTTTCTACATTAATTGTAAGGGAACAGAAAATGCAAAAAAAAATTTAAAAAAAATTACCCTACTAACCCTTTAACAGTCAAGATTTATTAGGTTTTACGTTTAGTATTGGCAAAACTGGATAGAAGTTCCACCAAAATTATATGTGAACAAAGATATGTTTTGCCGTTTGCAACTTGAAATCAATTTATTAAGTATTGAAAAATATTTTAACTTAATAATTGAGGTTTAAGAAATCTATTTAGTGTGTAAATGTATTCCGTCCAGAAATGAACTAAACTTAATTCATTTTGAAATTTTAATTTATTTGGGTGCATGTTTGTCGCTCAACGACAAAAATGCATTAAGTTCTTGAATTTTCATCGACTTTATTTGCATATAACTCCAAAAGCACCACATAATATACACATGCATATTCTATGGTGTGAACCCGAAAACTAATATATCGAATTTATGGCCTTAAATACAATATTTATAGTTAGGGTTACCAGATGTACTGATTTTATTAGTACGAGTACTGATTTGTAGACCCCCGTACTGATGTACTGATTTTTCAATGAAGTGTACTGATTTCGGCGCAAACGCCTTTTCTTCGCAAATTTATCCAATTTTATTGGATACACACACTCGCACATTCGATAAACGCACCGAACGATTTTTAAATCGGATGAAAAGAGACAAAATATATCGATCGTTATCGAGACTTTCGATACTGTTATTCACAGCCACCACCATTGTCAACAAAGTTTATAATTCTTTCAAATCAATCGTGTTTTCGTTTAATTTACATACTTGTCGAACAAAAACGGATGTGAATGTAATTATATTACAAGCTCCCGTTTTCAAAGTTTTGGAATTCGTCGACGTTCCCAAGTTATCGGTAAGTGTACAGACCAAGATTTGTGAGGTTATAAATATGATGTGAAATGAAATTATTTCGAATATTAAATTCATTTTACAGATAATATTTGGAATACTTGCAGTTATCAATGGCAACTGAACCAAAAAGGTAAAAAAAGTGCAATAATGCAACAAAAACAATTCCCTTGCTTTGTACAGGGCAAATCCGAGCAAGTGAAGTGTGAAGTTTGTTCCCTTTCTTTTGCTCATGGCGGAGGGTGCCCTTTCTAATTTCTTCTCTAAGATCAATAATACTTATTTTTCATGCCGTGTACAGTATGAGATGAAAAAAGTATTGTTTATGTACATACATATATAAATTCTTGAATGTGTCTAAAAACTTTATTAGTTTTTTTTCTAGCTTGTATTGTAGTTGATTGAATGCACGTTTTTCTGTGTTCTTAATCTTTTTTCTATGAATCGTAACAGTTTGAATTTTAAATGATGCATTATGCATGATAAATGAAATTTGCCAGCTGATAGTTGGAATGTTTAAATGTTTCAATTGTTTTAAGAGTTTATGATTTAAGAAAACACGTCAACTCAGAGAAACACAAAAAAACGTGAGAACTCCTTCAACATCGCAATCCTTGGATACTTTCATGGTCACAAAATCATCTCCAACGGCACTTAAAGTCTGGGCTGCAGAAGGAACTCTTGCTTTCCACACTGTAAAACATCACTCTAGTTATAATGTAATAGATTGTACTGCACTTCGTACGTTATTCGTAGACTCTGAAATGGCCAAACAATTGTCTTGTGCGAGAACAAAAACTGAGGCTATAATTAATGGTGTTTTGGCTCCACGTGCGATATACGATGTACAAAAAGCTTTAGAAGGAATTCAGTTTATAAGTTTGAGCACAGATGCTTCTAATCATGGTCATCATAAGCTTTTCCTCATTTTTACTCAATACTTTGATTTTGAAAATGGGGGTATTCAAGTGAAATTCCTGGATTTACAAGAAACAAATAACGAGTAGGCTGAAACGATTACAAATTTGATTGAAAGCGTTTTCAAGACACAAAATTTGACTCAAAAAATGACAGATTTTGTAGCAGATAACGCTCCAATCAATTTTGGTGGCGTGAATCGCAAGGGGTCTAACAATGTGTTGGCCCTACTCTAAGAAAAAGTAAATTCTCGGGTCAATGGTGTTGGGTGCCCTGCTCATATTCTTCATAATTGCGCCCAGCATGGATTAGATCAATTCGAAAAATATGATATTGATGCCCTCGTTTTTAAACTGTTCAAGTATTTCTCGGTGTACACTGTCAAAACTGTTGAACAGAGTTACGTACACGCAGTTTCAATGTAAGATGACGACTGACTTTATTGAATATAATACACATAAGAACAGTATAAAGGAATAAGAAGTATAGTGATGCCAGATTTACAATATTTCATAACACTTGCCTTTAATGGAACATCTGACAACACTAATAATATATTAGTTAAATCAAAATTATGTTAAATGGTACGTGACTTTACTTTAAGCCTAGTTTAAGATTAATAAATTCATTCTTAACTGCAGGTATAGAATTTGTTAAGCCATCTGCTAACATTTCGCTTGTTGAAATACATATGTTCCAGCTGCAATGACTTCTCTCGTAACTTCTCTCGTATCAACTTCGCCTTGATTTTGTGAGCAACGTTTAACCCCGAGCCTTGCTTTATAACGAACCAGCGCACCTTTAGCATCGCGCTTTAGGCAATTTCATAAGCACCCAAGTTTTGTTTGCCTTATGAGAAGCTATCTCCTCTTTCATTGCGCGTTTCCAGACATCTGCCTCTGGACTATTCAATGCCTCTTCAAGATTCACAGGATCATTAGCATCAGACACCACGCTTAACAATAAGCTCTTTTTAGCTTTGTTAGCAATACGCTCTGATCGACGAACTGCATACTTTTCTCCACACTGATCAGCTACCTCGCTATCATCAGGAGTATCGTATTCACTTTCCGAAGATATATTGACATCACACAATTCACTCTCATTAAGCTCCCCTGAATTGTTAATGTCATTAGCTTCGTTTTCATTATTAATATCAACTATTAGAATTTGCTGTGTGCGCTTGGATTTATTGCTTGTATTTTCTAAAAACTTTACATCACGGCTTACGATAAACTTGTAGTCAGATTTTCGGTAAAGCCTAAATGCTTTTGACTCTATGCAATAACCAACAAAAATACACTCTTCTGATTTTGCAATTAACTTTAAACGTTTTTGCTTTGGTATATGAACCATCGCTGTACAACCAAATATGCGTAAATGTTTCAAATTTGGTTTCACACCAGACCATATTTCTTCTGGACTTCGACTATTACCTCTACAAGGGATACGCTGCTGTATTTGCAGCTTCTGCCCAAAATATGTTTCCTAGGCCAGAATCCAGCAACATGCATCTCACACGTTCAATTAACGTACGATTCATTCGCTCAGCCACCCCGTTTTGCTCGGGCGTAAATGAAGCTGTCTTTTGGTGAACAATACCACATTCACGAAAAAATTTTATAAAATGGGAATTACAATATTCAGTGCCATTATCTGTCCTCAGCACTTTTATTTTACGATCACATTGCGTTTCTACTTCGCTTTTAAATTGCTTGAACTTTTCAAATACATAAGTACATACGTCTGATTTGGATACAATCGGTATAGCAAATACCTTTCTTGAAAAATCATCAACAAACACCAAGAAAAATCTTGCACCGCTGAACGATTTTGTGCTAATTGGACCTACAACGTCCAAACAATTTATAGCACGAGTACCAGCTGATTTAGTTGTTATTCTAGTTTGCTTACCCTTACAACTTACAATACATTCTTTTTCATTTGCGCCGTTGTAATTGACTCCAAGCGTTGAATTCTGTACCTGCTTTATGCTGTTTTTGCAAATGTGTCCTAACCTTCGATGCCACAGTTCAAAATTATCAATATGTGACCTGGTCTACGAAAAGGGAGCTAACGTGCGAAAACTAGTTTTCTGGGAAAAGCTGTTAAAAATGTTTCTCGTTATCTCATTAATTGTTCTCCTTTTTTTTGACACCTAAGCCCCCTTTCCGTAGACCAGGTCACATATGCAGTTGTCATTGCTTTTCCAACTGGAATTTTAGCATAATCTAATTTGTACAAACCATTTTCTGCATACGCTTTAGCAATTAATCTGTTTTTCGCATCAAGGATTTTACATACATTTCCTTCGAACATCACCTTTTTGTTTTGTTTAGTTATTTGCCGAATCGACAAAAGATTCACGCAAAGACTGGGAACATATTCGACATTTCGAATATTAGTTTAAACTTTTTGTCTGTTTACATTTAAATTTTAAAACCAGGCTGACTTCGCCTACGCTATTAACAGGAACTTGCTCTCTGTTAGCTAAAATTACTTCATTATGCTCTGCTGCTATCAACTTCGAAAGTAACTTCAGATCGTTTGTCATATGTGACGTTGCGCCGCACATTGGGATTTCCGTGGCTGAAATTCAAAAATGGCATGTTGTTTGATTTGAATGAAAGTTTGTTACCAACTATCTATACATTATTTTCCCAAAGTATTAGGATTCTATCTGCATTAGTTTTTTGTCCAGAACTGCCCAAAGTTGGTGAATGTGGAGAACATCAAAATTAGCAAAAAATTTACTCAAAAGTCAAATCATTGACACAATAAAACAACTATTGAAATTCAACTTTATTATTATTTTTCATTTATAATATGTATCAAAGAAAAATTTGCATCAAAATCCATAAAAAAAAATAATGCATAAAAAATATTGTGGAGCAACATAACTTGGACGTCAAAATTTCAATGTTCTTCAAATTCAAAGTGGTGTATCTTTTTAGCGCTGTCTACCGCTGTCGACATACATACACCGAATTAAAGCCTGAAGTCTCAGCTATACGATAAAAAAAAATTCCGCTGCCCCAAATTGCCCCTCTTGAAAAAAACAATGAGACACTCTAAAATAGCAAGTTACCGCCCAAGAGTATGCAATATATATATAACAAGGATTACAGGAACTATAGGATGTATCATTCCAGAAGAATTGGACGCATATCCACTAACGAGGAGTGTGATACATCACTTATTAATGTCTTCGGATCCGTACATAAACATTTTTCGTACTAAAATAAAATTTAAAAAAAAATAGAATGTCACGAAGATGTAAAAAATTTGCTAAAAGGAGACTTGATAAAAGAAAATTTAGTTGTGTAAGGTGGGCGTAAAAGTGGGCGGATATTGAAATTTAACACCAACATATATAATGTCATAAAAATGCTATGTACCAAAAATCAGTGCTGTAGGTCAAAAATTAAGTTTCACCTTATATGGGAGGTGGGCGTAAAAAGGGGGGCGTGATTTTGATTTTTTGATTTTTTTCTTGATTGGAATCCAAAACAATGATGTACCAAATGTCATTGTCCTGCGACAACTCCTTATATTTTTAGCCGCAGTATGCACTAGCAGAAACCTATGTGCGCCGGAGTCTACGTACTATACATTTTCGCGGCTCTGAGAATGCAAACACGAATTTGAAAACATTACCGTCCTGCTTTTAACTTTTTTTCTGATTTACTTTCTTTGATTTCGGAGACTTGCGACACTCTTTACGCATATGGCCTTCCTGACCACAATTGAAACAACGAGACTTTTTCCGATTAGAACTTTTGTCATTCTTTTTCTGTTGGAAATTCTGCGGATATAATGCGTTGTCAGCAGGATCTTTGCTACAGTCAAATTTGACATCTTGCAACAACAAACTTTTAACGCTATCGACAGTTAATTTCGCTTTCGAATTCTCCACAGCCATAACGAGTGCTTGATACTCATTAGGCAACCCAGCAAGCAATAATGATGCCACCAGCTCATCACCTACGTCCGGACCTGCATTTTGCAACTTGATTGACGTCATGACCATCTCGTTCATATAATCCTGTACGGATTGAAACTGTTCCAGCTTTAACTGCACCAGCTTCTTTAAAAGCTTAACCTTGCGAGTTAAACCACTGTCTTCATACGCGGCCATTAACGAATCCCATGCATCCTTTGCAGTCACTGCGTTAGCAATATGCGAAAAATTACTCGGCTCCACCATGAGCGTAAACTCCGCCAGTGCCCGTTCATTGCTGTCACGATCTTTTTCCGTTGAATTTTCGGATAAACCGCTCTCCGTTATTTTCCAGCAACTTTTTAGGACCAAATACGATTTTGCATTAAGCTTCCAATAATCGAAATTTTCACGTCCGCGAAGTTTTTCAAAAGGAAAGGCAGCACCTGCCGCCATTTTCTTTTAAATAAAATTAAATTCAACTTTTAACAATAGGCAAATAACTTGTTGAGCAATAGGCTGTTGAACAGCGACTGACTTTATTGAATATAATATATATAAGAACAGTATAAAGGAATAAGAAGTATAGTGATGCCAGATTTACAATATTTCCTAACAAAAACAGCTGAATTGAAAGAATTCTGAGAGTTCGTTGATG